>NW_025765177.1:49814-190020 GCF_003918875.1 Haliotis rubra | reverse complement strand
AAGGCAGTTAACTATGGAAGGCAACTTAGCAGACATTTAACCATGGACATGTAGCTCCAGAATATTAGTTAACTATTGAAGTCTTGTTTCAGCAGATAGCTGGCAAGTGGGCTACTAAACAGATTCAGCTTGAGTTGGTTATGGGGACGGTATCAGATTATTGCACTCTTCCATAATGACAAAACATGTGAATGTTTTCATAACATACAGATCGCTATCACCCTCTGTTCTATCCATCTAGCATCTACCAGCCAACATAATTACACATACAACTGGGATAGACAGCTAGAATGTTTACTGTCACTAGCAGGAGAAGTCTATCCCTGAGTAGTCTCCCTCAGTGTTTGTTGCCAGGAAGGTCACTCATATCTAGTGACTCATCTGTCCAGTCCCTAAGCGCCATTTAATACGAGCTACAAAATAACACACACAAACAGAAGCACTATCCCATCAGGAGTGTCACACAACGCTGCTTGGATCACCACAGTGAAGCTAAAGCTACTTCCTTATTTGCTGGGATCCTACAGTGAAGCAAAACAACTTTACATTTGTTGGGATCCATGGATTTCTATAATTGATGTGCCTAAAAACAAAGCACCAAATACTTGATAATGACAAAATTCTTCTTACAATCTCTGGCATCAGTTGATCTAACCAGTTGCTATTCATTTGATGAACTCCTTGCCTGTCATACAGACCCTGAAACAAAAATATCCAATAATGCCTATACAAGTCTACAATTGCTGGTAAGTCTAGATAACTGCAGCTCTAACAGTAAAGTGTTTTTAGGCTCCTGCTTCATTGTATTCTATCAAGACAATCAATAACTGGTTTTTCTTTATGTCAAATATAGTCAACTCCGATGGCGGTCAATCTCTGGGGACTAAGTAATAGATCTGGTTTCATCGATGTATCTCAGGACAGGTATGTCTATGAGGCAGGAAAAAAAAAGATGATCAGTCTAATTCCTCCGGCCTAAGCATTTTATGTCTATGAGGTAGAAAAAAGATGATCAGTCCTAATTCCTCCATTTCAAGCATTTTGTTTACCTAATGATTTCCCTATCACTAATAGGGGCACCTTATCAGTTCAGTCTGAATTGGCATAGACAGTGATTTCCGTGAAATCACTAATCTGCCTTTTAACACACACACTCTAAAGGCGGAAAGGTGTGAGCTGCGCTGGTTTGTTAATTGGATCAGGTTGCTACACCCAATCAACTTCTCATTGACTGACTTTGGCTTATATGTATGCAAGATTGCTGTTGTTTGAATCTCATGGGACCAAATTTTCTTTCCTCGAGTCATCGTGTGTATTTATGAGTCTAATTCCGTGTAACGGTATTCAAAATGATGACAACTATAACAGGGAATGGTCGGACTCTAGGTAGGTGCCTGGTTATCATTAAGATTGAGACACTACATTAGATCTCACTCAGGGGGATTTGACTGTACTTTTCATTTTGAGAGACTAGATGTGAGTCTTGCCGAACTCCCTTCAGTTGTTATCTGTTCTGATCAGATGTTTTATCAATAAGGGATGTAAAACTGCTTTGCATTTTGGGGATAGTAATTGCCGTTAAAGTCCCCTATATCTGTTCTAGATCTGCATGCAACGCAATGAAATAACTCAAATCACATCAAATCTCTCTGTTACGCTTGTATCTCCAATGTATTCATTATCCTACATCTGTATCTCTCAGTGGCAGTGTTTGGACTAGATGTAGGTTATATATTAGGTATCACATCTCTCGGCTCCTTTCACTGTGTTACCTCTCATCCTGATTTAGAAATGAAAAGAATTATAACCACGAAGGGAAATAGTAAGGTAATCTGCTTTAGGTTTCCACCAGCTCAACATATCCTATCAACTTATGAACCGAGGGCTGTTCCTAATACAGGCAGTAGGATAATGTAACATATGGCCAGACCAATTTTATTTCTTGTTTTACGGGGATCATACGGTCATACTCTTTCAAGAATAAGAAAAAATAAATAAAAACTTCATAAATTGCCAAGAAATAAAAATACTTTTAGCATTTAGAGCGAATATTATTTTGACTGGTGATTTTATTTTATGAATTTTTTCCTCCTGCCTTTAGGTTTTCTGAGGACAAAATCAAGTAAAACAAGAAATATAAACTTGGTCTTCGGCCTAAACTTCCAATTTCAAATATCTTTTTGCATTGTCCCTTGCAATTTGTCATAATTACTATTGTAATTTGATGTATTTTAAAGTAATGAAAGCTTATATTGATAACAATGTTGTTCAGTAGCGATGTCTTTTGTCTTGAGTATTTTCTTCTTGTGGAATAAAAGAGACCCTGTTTTATATTACATTCTGTTGTTCATTTCCATATAATTGGTTAGGCGGACCATGCAAGTCATGCAATCAAGTAAAGAAAAATCTGCCATACTGTATGGGTCATGAGAGACATGTATGTGTTGCAGGCAGCAACAGAAAACATGTCACAAGCAGCGGTTGAGTGAAGCTGTGTGTGTGGAAGCAGTGAGGTCGGACTCAACACGGAGGTCGGACTCAACTTGAGGTGAATGGGCTGACACAGAGGATGATGGGAGGTGGAAACATGAGCACCAACAAACCTTGAACATCTGGATGCTCCAGAACAAAGGTGTAGTTACGGTAGTACCTAAGCAGGAAAAAAATCACAAATTTTTCTTCGATCATTTTTATCAATGATAACAAAATGTTAACTATAAGAGATTTCTACTCAGAAAATATCTATGACATGAGACAGAATTGGAAATATCCTCAATCAGGAATCATTAACAATGATTATAGATATAAACATTGTGTCATCGATAATATCATAAGCTGTTGTGATGAATAACATTTAATTTATTCCACAATGCCACAAGGATAGATCTTTACTCATGGACTGCTAAACTATGTTTCAAGGACAGTGTGTTTATTGTTAGTAATCTAAAGCCAAAAATACCTCACTCAGTAATTTGGGGGCATTTTTGCTCAAAGTTATATCTTGGATTTTTTATTGTTTTAGTCAATTGATATTCACTGAAAGTTTATTGATCTCTGTGATCTAAGTCCATAGCCAGCCCTAATATCAAATATCCAGATAGGGGGTATGAAATCCTAATAGTGAGAGAAATAGACCTTGTAAGACTTACATAATGTTTTCTGTGTGTCCACTTAATAATTCTTCAAAATTTGAAACTCCTCGAACGTTGCATTTGTTGAAGAAAACAGCATCGCTATCTCCTCAGTCTATATACTACCCAAGAGAGGAAGAACACCTGATTTATTCCTGTGCCATGACAAATTAACTTTAACCACACAAAGAATCAGGACCTGGAGTCCGTTGTATTAAACAATTTTAGCGATAAGGCTGATTGTAACTCCTATACCTTAACCAGGCTTAATACAGTCTTAGTAATGCCAGGGAAGGTGGGGTAGCCTAAGTGGTTAAAGCGTTAAACATTTCGTCCACGCCCGAACACCGGTTCGAATCCCCACATGGGTACATTGATGTGTGACTCATTTCTGGTGTCAACTTGGCCCATTGATATTGCTGGAATATTGCTAAAAGCGGCGAAACCAAACTCACTCACTCACTCACTAACTTGAGTACTTAGTTGTTTTGTACAATGTCACCCTGTTGCACAAAGTGATCATAGTGCTAGACGCATTCATAAGACCATAGCAAAGTATGGGAGATTTCTGATCACCTTAGCCCAAACATAGCTTTGTGGAACGGTGAGTCTTTAAGTAGTACATGTTTACTATACATTATTATCTAATATAACGTTACAACAGAAATATATGTACAGAAGGTATACTGCATATTCTATATATAAAGGTACATCATACACTACATGTTTCTCTATTACTGGTATAATCTATGTTCTAGGGGGGAATATAGTGTTAGTATCTGGTGGTCTCAGAAGCAGGAGTTAGTCAGGCACCGGTTCAACACCACACTACTATAATCACCTGCTGTTCCTTTGTTTTTTTCTCTTGCCCTTCTTTTTGGGTTGGGTGTTTTTCTTAAAATGAAGGCATAAATCAATAAAACAATGCATAAAGCTGCCATTTCAGCATTCCTGTGCATACAATATGGATACAGATACACACAGCAGCATGGCCACAGTTGACTGAAAAGATGGAAATTCTCACCAAGACACAGCAACAACACTGGAGGGATCAACATTTACATGCTGGACACAGAAGAATGATAAACAGCAAAAATATATTGAACTGGCAAAATCAGGGTCTGAAATTAACAGAGGACTGTTTGTCAGTGCATTGTAAATCTACGTACCTTTTTCCATGGCGTGGCGGCAACTCTATGGTTGATGTTTTTTTAAGATTAGTGCCATTTCTAACCCTGATAATTCACATGGATTTGTAATAACAACTCACAATTGACTGACAGATGAAAGTGACTGCTGCTTCCTGACCAATGAAGTTGTAATGACAATATCATCTATGACAGAGTGACCTACCTGTTCCTATTTTTGTTGGGATATCCTCACTGCCGGTTGTCACTGTTGTAGTCCTTGGACACAGTCGGGCTGTGACATCCAACACCTGTAATATCGTGGTTGATGTCCCTGAGTTGAGGGTGTCAGGGCTGCCCAGGTCATAGCCTCGGGCCATCATATGCTGCAAGAGAAGTCATGGATGCTGATTTTGTATTGATCATGAATTTAAATATCTCATAATGACTTCAAAATGATTAACATTGCTCAAATTGGTGAAGCACCACCTCACTCTCTGCACAGTAGCCTACTGGATGATTCTGAGGGAGATAATCCATCCACTTATATGACATATTTGACTCGCTTCAAGACAGTTGAACATCTGTGTGTTGGAGTTTGGTTTAGTTTTAGTTTTTCGCCTCGCTCAGCAATATGCCCAGCTATATATGGCTGCTGTGTGTTGGAGATGTACACTGCAATGTGATATATATACTCACGACTTCATCTAAAACACCACCCCAGCTGTGCCACAATACCACTGCATGTGCAGTGTACAGAGTACACACAATATATTACTGGGTATTTTTAGAAATTATTGTAAAGGAAAAACAAAAAGTGAATATTGTCAAAAGCAGGAACCTTTCACTCATTTCATAATTCATGTTTGTTTGACATTTAAGTAAACACCTGAGGTATGAATGTATTTACCTAGTGTGTCACTTTCATTGACATTTGTTAAATGAATTACAAACTATAATCTGCCAATGCACCAGTGTGTCATCCCATACCTGACAGTCTGTGATTACATTACACATATCTACCAGTCACTCCTTCATTAACATACCAAAGTTGGTGGGTGTGGTTGATTTAGGCGTGGAGTCTTTGACAAGTGGGCGGGACTCCTCTCTGTTTTCCTGCCTGGCGATGGTGGAGGCTGTCGGCGTTAGGCTGCATCATCCAGGGTGTCTGTCTCTTCGCCCGGTTGTTCTTCGATGATTTGGCGGCTGCAACAGTCCAAGACAAAATTCAGTTAAACTATTTCATTAAGCCTCACCTTTTGTTTTCTGAAAGCCCATATTGACCAAGACCAAATTCCAATAGCAGTGGCCCAGCAAGGCTGATATAGCATACAGGTACTCAGATCCCAGGACAACAACCCGGTGTAAAGACAGCACTAAGATCTCTGGTACTTCAGGACAAACACTATAAGGGGTAGTCAGCGTGTTGGCAACACTGGCACTTCAATGAAGCAATGGTTTGCAGTATACATGGTTTATCGGGTCTGGGCCCGTTCCTCAAAATGATAAAGTGGCGCTCGACTTTTGTCAGTCTATGTTAAAGTATGGGAGTTATGATCATATTAGGGACTGTTAATAATTTATGGCTTGGGGTGTGGGGTGTGTGGGGGTGTTTGATGATTTTTATGGAGAAGCTTGTACAATGTGAATAACCCCAAAATTTTATGCACAAAATAAGTGACCCAGCTGCATGTCATGTACAAAATTGATGACCTCCCCTTATGCGTGTGTGTGCAAATTGATGCCCCCTAATAGCATGCCAGAACAAAATGGGTGACCCCCTTAAAATCATCATCACCCCTCCCAGCCATAAATTATGAAAGCGGTCCCTTAAGCTACAATGCGGCTTTGAGGAGCGGGGGCCCTGGGAGCTACTGTAGATTCTACTGCACCCAAGCAGAATCAGTTGTTTGAACAGAGAGTCTTCTCCGGACTAATGCAGTATGAGAAATCTGACTGATGGGACTGGATAAATTTTGTTGAAGATTTTTATATTTTAAAACACATCTATCCAGTAATTAAATCTAGCAAAATTAAATCTTTACAAAATCGAGTACCCGTCTATTGTTTAACATGATGACTTAAAACTGCATGTGACCACAGATTTTCCAAGAGGTGACATTTAGTTATGTTAGCTACCTGTACTTTGAGCCATCTTCCTACCTTGCTGAACTAGATTCACATTTCAGAGGTTTTAACTTGACTAATAAGTGTATGCATAGTCCAACAAAATCATATAAATAAATCAACATCTGGTTTGTAAACTGCTGTGCAGATTGCAGGATTGATTAGGAATTAGTACAATCAACTGGTACTTTCCAAATCTTTTCATGTTGCTTGAGTAAACTGATTCACCTTATTTAGTTAGGCGTGTTTTGATTACAATACGGATCTTGATTACTGATCAGATTGTCTTGGCAAAAGCTGCCATTTTGTTTGAAGCAAAAGAAAATTGTATGACAGGTGGAATCTGATTGGTCAGTAGGGGAAACAGAGGAGACTTCATTAATAGCCACTCTATTCCAGCATAGCTGAGCATGTATAGACAGTGGACAAATGTAGTCAGTTAACCCCTTATCCTTGAGTGAGATGACCTGGAACAGGAACTGGCTAAAAAGGCCATTGTTTTATATTTGTTGTTGCCAGACTGTGTAGAGGCATGCACATGTCACTTAGCTGTTTAACTCAGGGTAAATATCAAAAATGTTACTAAGGTCAAGGGAAAACATTTGGTTTCAGTGTAATCTGTAGCACAACTAGCACACCACACAATCTAACATGCCATTCCAATCTGTACACCTACTCCAAAATTAACATCTACTACATCACCAACTTCACCTACTGCTGCAACAGCTACGCTGACACAGAAACTACACCTACTGCAACAACGGTTACATGACAACAACTTCACCTACTGCAAGCAACAGTTACATGACAGCAACTTCACCTATTGCAACAACAGTTACATGACAGCAACTACACCATGACACCAACAATTTCACCTATTGCTACAATTTAGTTGACACATGTCATCATATCCCATTGCATAGATCGAAGCTCATGCTGTTAATCACTGGATTGTCTGGTCCAGACTTGATTATTTACACTATTTAGCTGGAATATTGCTGAGTGCAGCATTAAACAACAAACAAATACTGCTACAACACAACACAACCACGATCAGCTACAGCTATCAAACCTCAACCACAATCAACTACAGCTATCAACCCTCAACCACAGCTATCAAACCTCAACCACAATCAACTACAGCTATCAAACCACAACCACAATCAACTACAGCTATCAAACCACAACCACAATCAACTACAGCTATCAAACCTCAACCAACTACAGCTATCAACCCTAAACCACAATCAACTACAGCTATCAAACCACAACCACAATCAACTACAGCTATAAAACCACAACCAATTACAGCTGTAAACCACAGACACAATCAACTACAGCTATCAAACCACAGCGTCAATCAACTACAGCTATCAAACCATAGATCAGCCATGACTTTACAACTAAAAATTCATGCCTACCTGATAACTAGCCTGTCTACACTCATTCCTACCACAATTCAACCAACTGCTACTAAAAATAGTGGGAAGAGATACCACCACAGAAAATCTTTTAATGATCTCCTTACTTCTTGACAGCCGAGGAGACAGACAGAGGGCTATATGAGTGATGTGACAGATTTAACTATTTCTGGCAGGCTTGTTTTGTACTAACATTTCCACAAGGACAGAGCAATGACGGCGCACACATCACTTATACATACACAGACAGTGGCTTCACACAGCACATACACATACCAAGCACCTTGGTCTACTGCATATGAATCCTAATGTTAGAACAGGGGGTGGGGTAGCCTAGTGGTTAATGCATTCGCTCATCACGCAGAAGACCCGGGTTCGATTCCCCATATGGGTGTAATGTGTAGGCCCATTTCTGGTGTCCCCTGCTGGAATATTGCTAAAAGCAGCATAAAACCAACCTCACTAATTCACCCATGTTAGAACATGAATCAAGGCACGCTGCCATTCACAGTCACCCATTGTGCAGAAGTCATTCTCAGGTAGTCTGCTGATGATTTATGAGTGAGTGAGGTGACATTTCTTTTTTGGACATTATTTCAGTCATATGATGACCTACTGACAACAATCCAGTGATCAACAGCATGAGCATCGATCTGAGCAATTGGGAACCGATGACATGTGCCAACCCAGCCAGCAAACCTGACCACCCGATCCCGTTAGTCGCCTCTTACGACAAGCATGGGTTACTGAAGATCAAATCCAACCCGGACCTCACGGGTCGAATCTGCATGTCATGACGAACACACTGAAGGTCTTTGACAGACAATGGGGGATGACGAGGGGACAGAATCTGCATGTCATGACAAACATACTGATGTTCATTGACAGACAATGGGGGATGACGAGGGGACAGAATCTGCATTTCATGACAAAAATACTGAAGCTCTTTGACAGACAATGGGGGATGACGAGGGACAGAATCTGCATGTCATGACAAACATACTGAAGCTCTTTGACAGACAATGGGGGATGACGAGGGGACAGAATCTGCATCTCGTGATGAACATACTGAAGTTCTTTGACAGACAATGGGGGATGATGAGGGACAGAATCTGCATTTCATGACAAACATACTGAAGCTCTTTGACAGACAATGGGGGATGACGAGGGGACAGAATCTGCATCTAAGTGGATGAACACATACCGGAAGCTCTTTGACAGACAATGAGGGATGATGAGGGACAGAATCTGCATGTCATGACAAACATACTGAAGCTCTTTGACGAACAATGGGGATGATGAGGACAGAATCTGCATGTCATGACAAACATACTGAAGCTCTTTGACAGACAATGGGGGATGACGAGGGACAGAATCTGCATCTCATGACAAACATACTGAAGCTCTTTGACAGACAATGGGGGATGATGAGGGACAGAATCTGCATGTCATGACAAACATACTGAAGCTCTTTGACAGACAATGGGGATGACGAGGACAGAATCTGCATGTCATGACAAACATACTGAAGCTCTTTGACAGACAATGGGGATGATGAGGGACAGAATCTGCATCTCATGACAAACATACTGAAGCTCTTTGACAGACAATGGGGATGATGAGGACAGAATCTGCATGTCATGACAAACATACTGAAGCTCTTTGACAGACAATGGGGATGATGAGGGGACAGAATCTGCATCTCGTGACAAACATACTGAAGCTCTTTGACAGACAATGGGGGATGATGAGGGGACAGAATCTGCATCTCGTGACGAACATACTGAAGCTCTTTGACAGACAATGGGGGATGATGAGGGACAGAATCTGCATCTCATGACAAACATACTGAAGCTCTTTGACAGACAATGGGGATGAGCGAGGGACAGAATCTGCATCTCGTGACAAACATACTGAAGCTCTTTGACAGACAATGGGGATGACGAGGACAGAATCTGCATCTCATGACAAACATACTGAAGCTCTTTGACAGACAATGGGGGATGATGAGGGACAGAATCTGCATGTCATGACAAACATACTGAAGCTCTTTGACAGACAATGGGGGATGACGAGGGACAGAATCTGCATGTCATGACAAACATACTGAAGCTCTTTGACAGACAATGGGGATGATGAGGGACAGAATCTGCATCTCATGACAAACATACTGAAGCCTTTGACAGACAATGAGGGGATGATGAGGGACAGAATCTGCATGTCATGACAAACATACTGAAGCTCTTTGACAGACAATGGGGATGACTAGGGGACAGAATCTGCATCTCATTGACAAACATACTGAAGCTCTTTGACAGACAATGGGGGATGATGAGGGACAGAATCTGCATCTCGTGTGCGAACATACTGAAGCTCTTTGACAGACAATGGGGATGATGAGGACAGAATCTGCATCTCATGACAAACATACTGAAGCTCTTTGACAGACAATGGGGATGACGAGGACAGAATCTGCATCTCGCGTGACAAACATACTGAAGCTCTTTGACAGACAATGGGGATGATGAGGGACAGAATCTGCATGTCATGACAAACATACTGAAGCTCTTTGACAGACAATGGGGGATGATGAGGGGACAGAATCTGCATGTCATGAGGAACATACTGAAGCTCTTTGACAGACAATGGGGGATGACGAGGGGACAGAATCTGCATGTCATGAGGAACATACTGAAGCTCTTTGACAGACAATGGGGATGCGAGGACAGAATCTGCATGTCATGAGGAACATACTGAAGCTCTTTGACAGACAATGGGGGATGATGAGGGACAGAATCTGCATGTCATGACGAACATACTGAAGCTCTTTGACAGACAATGGGGATGATGAGGGACAGAATCTGCATGTCATGAGGGAACATACTGAAGCTCTTTGACAGACAATGGGGATGATGAGGACAGAATCTGCATGTCATGACGAACATACTGAAGCTCTTTGACAGACAATGGGGATGATGAGGACAGAATCTGCATGTCATGACAAACATACTGAAGCTCTTTGACAGACAATAGGGGATGATGATGAGGACAGAATCTGCATGTCATGACAAACATACTGAAGCTCTTTGACAGACAATGGGGGATGATGAGGGACAGAATCTGCATGTCATAGCGAACATACTGAAGCTCTTTGACAGACAATGGGGATGATGAGGACAGAATCTGCATGTCATGACAAACATACTGAAGCTCTTTGACAGACAATGGGGGATGATGAGGGACAGAATCTGCATGTCATGACAAACATACTGAAGCTCTTTGACAGACAATGGGGGATGATGAGGGGACAGAATCTGCATGTCATGACAAACATACTGAAGCTCTTTGACAGACAATGGGGGATGATGAGGGACAGAATCTGCATGTCATGACAAACATACTGAAGCTCTTTGACAGACAATGGGGGATGATGAGGGGACAGAATCTGCATGTCATGACAAACATACTGAAGCTCTTTGACAGACAATGGGGGATGAGGAGGGGACAGAATCTGCATCTCATGACAAACATACTGAAGCTCTTTGACAGACAATGGGGATGACTGAGGACAGAATCTGCATCTCATAGCTAACATACTAGAAGCTCTTTGACAGACAATGGGGATGCCGAGGACAGAATCTGCATCTCGTGACAAACATACTGAAGCTCTTTGACAGACAATGGGGATGATGAGGGACAGAATCTGCATGTCATGACAAACATACTGAAGCTCTTTGACAGACAATGGGGGATGACGAGGGACAGAATCTGCATGTCATGACAAACATACTGAAGCTCTTTGACAGACAATGGGGGATGACGAGGGGACAGAATCTGCATCTCATGACAAACATACTGATGTTCATTGACAGACAATGGGGGATGACGAGGGGACAGATTATGATTAATATGAATCTCATGACGAACATACTGATGTTCATTGACAGACAATGGGGGATGACGAGGGGACAGAATCTGCATGTGATCATAACCATGCTCTTTGATTTATCGTTAATGTTGTTGCTGTCTAATTCTAACATTCCATCTTCAGTAACCTACAGTTATAACAACCTCCCTATTGACAGCTACTTTTAGTTTGCTTGACACATTTTCACAAAAATATAGAGCATGTGGCTAGGACCAAGAACCCCACTTAGTTCATCATATCTGCAAGTTTGTTATAGATGTGTTCATCATGACCATAGTTTATTGTATATGATGATGGTGACAGTCTGGATGTTGTTGGTAATGTTGCATTGGTGTAAATATGGTGGGTCTGCTGACAGTTGTGATGGGTAGAAAAAATAAGACATTGTTGGTATTTATAGCATTTTTGGGGGTTCCCAGGATTACAATGTTGTATGTAAGAACAGTGATGTACAGACAGATGGATGATGTACAGGTACTATGTCAATATCATGTTAATACACATATATAAGTCAATAAAAGAGAAATATGACCTCAGGTAAATTGGGTACATTTTAAATTCATCAAAGTGCTTGGAAGAAGACCCCATTTATGATTGAAATCTTCTATTATTTATAGCATTTGTATTAGGGTGAGTAGTAGTCTGTCTCACAGTCCTGAACCACATAATTTTCCTACTGCCTGCTCTCCTGCAATGATAAACTCCCAAAGAAGCAAGTCTAGATTTCCCAGGTTCTGAATCTCCAAACTCACCAGGGCTCCTTTTCAATTTACATGGGTTTGTTTGTTACTATCAAAATTATATATTCAGAGATTTAGCATTAGTTTAGGTGAGTAGGTACAGCAGGTTTTGACTGGGTCAAAGGCTGGGCATTTTATGCAGCTTTATCTGCAACATCTCAACAACAGACAAGCCTGAACTACCCAAAGCAGAACTAAATACCAGAACATTCTGAACAACAACGCTACCTGAATCTTAGATGATTGCTATAGCTATAGAAACTGGTTGAATTTGATTAACAGAAGCTGAGCACAACTGCTGAATATAGTGGTATTATACTCTCTGGGAATGGAGGAACAATCTGTGTGCTGAAATCAATACCTACAGCTGATTACATAAACACGCACAAACACTCACAGAACCATAGCAGATATTTTATAAAGGCAGGAAAGTATTCAGTCATCAGGCTTTTTGTGAGGCTACAGAAGAACTGGAGAGATTTACAAGTAGCAACAGCAATAGAATCGATATGCCGACCCAGCAAATTACAGACACCTTACACAGTCTCAACACTCACATTAAGCTGCCTTAACGTAAGAACAATGCTGTCTTTTTGTTACACAGCTATAAGGTATTTCCTGGGAGATACAGGTAAGGCATTTGAATATAAGAAAATAACACAGGCCATGCCTAAATGGTACATTACAACACGGGTAGTAACATCTAATGTTATATATAAAATACAGATAAGACTTAATGTGGATTTATTATTTAACTAAAGCATTTAACTATGACATAAGCTTATGACATAAACACAGGTAATTCATACCTCATTGACATAAATATGCAAATTAGATTACTGGAAGTGCGTCTTTTTGGTTAAGAGCACGGTTTGATTTGAAAACTACTGAATATTACCATAGATAAGTTGAATTTTGAGGACCCAAAAAAGCAGTCTGTAGAAGGTGGTCGGCTTATCTATGGGTAACACTTTCGTCAAACCTTTTTTCAGGGGCTAAGAAAACGACATCGTATAACTTCACGTGAACAAACAATCAATAGAGGACGACTTTGTCAGTAAAGACGTCAAATTTGCAATTAAACATCACTAGACAAGATAATTTACCTATTCAGTGCTAATTTGTTTTTGCTTGGCATTGTCTTATATGCAGGGTTAAGATTACCATGTGTAATTGTCTCGTCTACAGCGCCAGAAATAGCAATCAGCTGTGCAGTGCACACATTTCCCTACCGGTGATTTAGTTAAAACGTACCCGATAATATAACGAGATGAACTCTGATGCAGTGATCTTAAGAATATAGTGAGTATCAGTGAAATTATACCGGATGTATAATTAGATGACACAGGATCATTGTTGTTACCATTATTAAATTTTAAAATATTCTGAAAAACTCTGTTAAAATAATTTTTATAAACAATCTGAGGAACTATACTTCTCAGCGAATGAATATTTGGTGTACAAAGCAATGGTAAACATATATCACTATGCATGATACATAAGATTTTGACAAGTTTTTGTAGATAATTTTGACACATTTATTTCTTAAAAGGGCAAAAGTAATGTAGAAAAGATAAATATAGACGAATCCTCTAAATCTGACTCATTAAATACAGGTCATGTTACATCTTACGTTACTCTACTCCTGGTGATGACTTAACATCAGCATGCTTACAAAACAAATTTTGTCATCTGTTCTTTAATAATTGATGCTGAATAACCACGTAGCCATGACAAAAACAGCCTTTGGTCGATAAGTTGTATTTTGAATACGTGATGAGAAGATACTGCAAACTATAAGAATTCAAGATTCGAGATACGAGAATAACGAGGTGAATTCCATGATGTGTACAACACATGGAGAGACTAAATATAAAACCTAAAAAAACAAACATTCTTTACAGAACTACCTCAAGTCTCTCAGGGAAGCACATTATGTTACAGAACAAGTCAAAGTAATCTGCTCACCTGTGTCTCCAGTTTGGTGGAGGCATAGTCATCGCTGATGCTGCAACAAGACATGTGGTTCAGTACTTGGTAAACTCTTACATGTAAGATGGTAGACTGAGACAAAGTTGCTCAAAAGAAACTACAGGTACAAGCAATACTAACTTTCAGACAAACACTAGTGACTACAGTCCTTAATTCATGTAAATAAGAGTGATAAACGGCTAGGTAACAGTGTTCTGATTACCTGGATATATATCATACCTGTAACGAGGTGTTGTTGACAGGTTACAATGTCATGATTACCTGGATATATCACACCTGTAACAAGGTGTCATTGACAGGTTACAATGTCATGATTACCTGGATATATCACACCTGTAACAAGGTGTTATTGACAGGTTACAATGTCATGATTACCTGGATATATCACACCTGTAACAAGGTGACATTGACAGGTTACAATGTCATTATTACCAATGATACATTACACCTGTAACAAGGTGGCAGTTTACAGTTAAAAATATCATGATTACCTGGGTATATCACACCTGTAACAAGGTGTTATTGACAGGTTACAATGTCATGATTACCTGAATCTACTAGAGCTGTAACCTGAGTTAGCTGGGTTTAACACTGCACTGAAAATAAACCAGTGATACATGGTGTGTCAGCTAGATGTGGGAGAAAGCCTGAGATAAAACAGGTCCAAGATGATCACCACATCAGGGTATAACACGTGATACATGGTGTGTCAGCTAGATGTGGGAAAAAAGCCTGAGATAAAACAGGTCCAAGATTATCACCACATCAGGGTATAACCCGTGATACATGGTGTGTCAGCTAGATGTGGGAGGAAAGCCTGAGATAACACAGGTCCAAGATGATCACCACCTCGGGGTATAACCCGTGATACATGGTGTGTCAGCTAGATGTGGGAGGAAAGCCTGAGATAACACAGGTCCAAGATGATCACCACATCGGGGTATAACCAGTGATACATGGTGTGTCAGCTAGATGTGGGAGGAAAGCCTGAGATAACACAGGTCCAAGATGATCACCACATCGGGGTATAACCAGTGATACATGGTGTGTCAGCTAGATGTGGGAGGAAAGCCTGAGATAACACAGGTCCAAGATGATCACCACATCGGGGTATAATCCGTGATACATGGTGTGTCAGCTAGATGTGGGAGGAAAGCCTGAGATAACACAGGTCCAAGATGATCACCACATCGGGGTATAATCCGTGAGCATGGGTATGGGGCCGACCAAGAAACATTGGATTCAAACCCACAATCACAGGCTACAAGCACACCTAAGGAAGCAACTATGCATACTGAACCCTGTAGACTTATCTGACATGATCCACAATAATTTTATCTTCAACACCTGCCATATAAAAGTGTCAGTACTCACCTGCCTGGAGGCCCACTCATCTTCAGTTGTGGGGTGGGGCTGCAAGTACAAAACAGCATTGTCAGCAACTATATCACATGAAATGTGTGCATGTATCATGTGTATATCTGTGGATGTACAAACATGTCACACAGACTCAACAAAGTGATGCCTGTTGGCTGGGGTAGCACTGGCTGAATGCAGTTAATACATAAACCAGAAACACAATGTAACACTCACGGCAGGAATTCCATATTCTAAATTTACAAGTCTCTACAAAAATTTCACAGACAATCAAAAGCTTAATCTGAGATAAAATGTTTATACCCAGGTCCTCTCTGCTTATGAAAACTAGGGTGAGCGAGTAAATGTTGCTTAATGCCGCATCAGCAATTCTTCCAAGCTACATACTATGTAGAACCAACATTGAGAGTTAAAGTCTATGCATAAACTCCAACAGGCTACATAGCATTATTCTGGAAGTCATGTGATATGTGATAAGCAGTGATATTGACCAGTGCTGGCATCCCTTGGTCTCAGTGACAGTTAGGCTATATCAGGTTATGAAAACTGATAAGGCTTGGTAGCACCTGTCAGCTTCAATACTGTCACATGAACAACCCTTCCAAGGATGGCAACAGTGGTTTGCTTGAATGTAGTTAAGTAGTATGGCCAGTGTGAATCTTGGACAAACAATACATTCTTCAAATCATACCCTGATCATCAACCACTACTTTCTTCCTAACTAATATTGTAGCACTTGTAGTTCTTTAACTGAGGTTCCACCAATGGCGAGACTCTTCCCCCCAACTCAGCTGCCAATATTCTGTCTGACCTCAGCACAGAGATATCAGCTTCCCTACTGTGTGACAGAAAGACCGGAAAAGATATGGCTTGTGACAACTTCATCGGTCTCATCTTTTTCTTAATGTGACTAATATTGCTACTTGGATTCAGACAGCAGGGAGTAATATAAGTACCTAGGACAGACCTGGTAATTAGGACACAATTAGGGCAATCTAACACCTGTCCTAATGTGCCACCCGGCTGACTGACAACATCCCTTTACATCTGACCTTGATGACAAAGCTGTTTACCACTTTCTTCCACCTGACGGAGAACAATGTCTAAGATGGAGCTAGATAAGACTAAATACTCATAACCATAAAGTCTAGACATTCTTAAACATGTTAAATAGGTAAGTTTATCATTATCAAATAAACCTTCTTATAATGCATCCTTCCACTGAATTACTGAATGATATTAAATATAAACAAAGTGGAAATGTCTTTGAATGACATTTAGAAGTGATAAATAGATAAAGGGAAATACATGGATGGTAACTTCTGAATTATGAGGAATATGACGTTTTGGAGTTTATTTTTACTGGTAGATTAAGGAATGAGAATATAATCCAAAACGTAATGTTCCCCACAATAGCGAAGTTGACATAGTGGTTTTATTCTTCTAAATACTTCAATTCTTTTATTAGTTTAATTTCAAATACTCTTTTTGTGTTGTCAATTCTGCTGACTTATTTGTAATGTTAATTCTATTGACTGATATGAAATTTAATCACAACAAATGGGTTTCAGAGATTATGCTTGCAATAAAAGGCAACAAAATAGATCAGGTAGGCTTGGCTGACAGTGTCATTGTACCCTAGTGACGTGGATCGTTGTTCAAAATTATCAATCGCTGGTCTTGACTTGCCCTAGATTTGATTATTTATCAGCCACTGTCATACGGCTGCATTAAGTGCAGCGAACAGACACGAAATCCTGCACATGCCATGAGGACCACCTTGTTGAATATTGAACATCAGTTAAACTGTAAATACACAAGTAAGCCTATGTCAAGAGATTAATGGTGATCAATCAGCTTAAACTACTGGACTACCTGCACAGCAGGTCGTATTCCCCATGGAATAAGCTTACAGAATCTCTGCTGGTATATAAACAGCTGCATATCAACTGCAGATGTGTGCAATATCAACAAGAGGACAAAGTCATCCATGTCCCTTGTAATGGTAAATGTGTTTCATGAACACATACATGAAATTTATTGCCATGGAGACCTGAGAAATAAAGTTTTTTATATCCCCTTGAGACATTGTTATTTTGAGTCTATGTCACAGTTGTTGCTATGGAAACTCGAAAACAAATTCTTCAAAACTCCTTAACTGTGCAAAGGCATCAATTCACCATCGGACGAATCTCTATGTGCCAAGTTTGGAGAAGACATATCATACAGTTTTCAAGATCTTCTCTAGATGAGCACTATTGCCTTTTTCATTTAAGATCATTGCCATGGAAACTCATAAATCATGGCAAACTCACAAATCAATCACCAAAAAGACCAATATATGTGCCAAATCTAGTGAAAACAATACTGTACAGTTTTAAAAAGGAAATATGACAGATGTCAACTTTAGTACAGACAGATGGACCAACAGTGTCCTTTTTCATACACCATCCCACATCTCTTCCCCATGAAATTTTTATTGGGACAAAATATCACCCATGTTGGAATCAATGTATTTATAACATTTTTGTACAAAAGTCTCGTAGGCCTATAGGTCGGATGTTACTTTTACAATGCTTTTATATTTGCAAATATTTCAACTGTAACAGCTGACTGAGTTTAGTTTTACGCCGCTTTTAGCAATATTCCAGCAATATCACGGCGGGGACACCAGAAATGGGCTTCACACATTGTGCCCATGTGGGGAATCGAACCCGGGTCTCCGGCGTGACAAGCAAACGCTTTAACCACTAGGCTACCCCACCGCCCCTTCAACTGTAACATGTGACACTGTAAGCAAAATAATTTTCTTCTTTGTTTTTCTTCTATAACAGGGTGTATATTGCAGAGAACTGACTGGAGGTCATGATGTGGTGGAGTCTGGAGGCACGCTATTGCCCACAGTGAGAGTATTGATCCCACCTGCCCTCATCACTGACTGGCTGCAGGATAAGGACAGCTGACTCCACCATTGATTTCCACTACCGTTACCTACACCTTGTTGCCCCACACACCTTGTTCCCCCACATACCTTGTTCCCCACACACCTTGTTGCCCCACACACCTTGTTCCCCCACACACCTTGTTCTCCCACACACCTTGTTGCCCCACACACCTTGTTCCCCACACACCTTGTTCCCCCACACACCTTGTTCCCACACTCATGTACTACTGTTACACAAATGCTTCATCACATCAAGCACCTGCTTGTGATGATGATGCTACCCTGAACAGCAGCCACCATGCCTACCATTGGCAGACTGGATTAGGCTGAAATATTTGAATTGTATGTTCACCTGACACTACAGTACAAAGTGGTAGAATTATTTACCTTATTTTTCTACCTGTTTATATATGACTAGCTCATGAAAACTCCAGGGTGTGTTTACTTAGAACCATGTGACCACTTAGTACTTCATGCTTAATTCCATGACTACACAAGCAGACAACATAACTGTCTGTTAACCTTGTCAAAGTGGACATACCTGTACCTTTTCTCCTTTGGAGAATTTAGGATACCAAGGATCCTTCACAATTACACAGAACAAGGAAGTAAATGAAAATGATGAATAAAAATGATAGTTGAACTTTAGTGAAGTAGCTTTTTATAAGTTGTAAATTACCTACTCCAGTTCGACTTTAGCCACAAGTTAAAATCGTGAGTTTACTTACATCTATTTTGGGACATTATGTTCAGCTAGCAATAATCCATATGCTTAAGATACAATACCAAATAAAGAGTCTTTGACTGACTGACTGACTGAGTTTAGTTTTACGCCGCTTTTAGCAATATTCCAGCAATATCACGGCGGGGGACACCAGAAATGGGCTTAACACATTGTGCCCATGTGGGGAATCGAACCCGGGTCTTCGGCGTGACGAGCCAACGCTTTAACCACTAGGCTACCCCACCGCCCCAAAGAGTCTTTGAAAGACAGGATAAGTCTGCACGGCTCATATATGGAACATTTTTATGGCATGGACTACCATACAAGTAAACATGCAAAACAATATTAGACTCTCTCCTTAATCAATAACAGAGTAACTGTCAATACCTGTGTCAGGTAATGCGAGTCAGACTATAGGTTGAACTGTGACTACTGCCACAAACAGGCACACTGTTAATTCTAGTTGTGACCTGACAATAATCAGTATGTCACAACACAGCCATAAACCTGACCCACAAAGGCTAACACAAGCTCAGTGTTGACAGCCACACAATTAACATAAAGAGCAAATGTATTAAGCAGCAATATTTTCTTGACACAAAGTCACCACATTGACATTAACATCAATATATCCGCTATTACTTGAAGACACATGATATATACATGTCCGCACAAATTTCAAGTTACCCTAGCTTCTAAGTTGGATCTAGTTCCTGACAAAGTAATCTTAGTGCTACGATGATCCTAACTCCCATACTTCAACACAGACATGACAATCTAAGTGCTACGATGATCCTAACTAAGTGCTACGATGACCCATACTTCAACACAGACATGACAATCTTAAGATCCTAACTCCCATACTTCAACACAGAGATGACAATCTAAGTGCTGAGGTTGCGCTGTCGAATTTGGCCCAGTTTAGTAAGTTTATCTGTTTCAAAACTGCATTGACTGAAGTATTGACTGAGCAGCATATAGCAACTAAAATATTCATCCTGTGGTCAATAATTATTGGTTGCATTTTCCAGTTGCATTGACAGTTCGCTCAGTTACATGAAGGAACGTCTCTGTCTGTCGAGGAAATACAGAGTGATTGTTACTGTTGCTACAGATGGAATGACCATTTCCGTATTAAGGAACTTAATCAGGTCTCCAACAATGGATCCAGGCCACTAAGAGGAGTTAGAACCACTAGGCATTGAGCCTGACCTTGTAAGAATTGTTGAGACCAAGCCTGACCTTAATAGAATGATGACGATTGAACCTGACCTTGTAAGAACCATTAAGACCAAACCTGGCCTTGTGGGAACCATTAAAATTGAGTCTGAAATTGAACAACCACTAAAACCAAGTCTGACCTTGAAGAACCATTAAGAGCAAATCTGATCATGTCTTAACTATTAAACTCAAGAATGACCTTGTTAGAACCGTGAAATCACTGGAAGAGATAGCATCAGCCTGATTCTTGCTTAATTCAGTGCAAATCCATAATCATATCATGTTATGAAGCAACAGTTTGCTTGTAAAACACCTCACATCATTTGTCTTATGAGCAGGCACCTTGTTATCAAATTATGTAAATTCTAATGCAGACTATTTCATTTATAGCAAGTGACTCTTAATTATGAAATCTCTCACATCAAAAAGGAGCACTTAACTGTTTCACTTTTTCTGACACATTTTCTTCAATCACCAAACCTGCATTATTTACTGCATAAATAAGTGAGTGAGTTGGGTTCAATACAAGACCCAGGCAGGGCTTCAATTGGCCTAATCAGCATCCTTGGAGTCAATATCTGTGCTGAATCTACACAAGTAATAATTATAATCATGGCTCAGGTCAAACCTCAGATTTACTTGTGAAATGTGTATCTACATTATATAACTTTATTTATAACAAAACCAAACATGCTTCCATACTTCATCTATAATAAACCCAAGCATGGTTATAACACTTGTTACTATTCCTGCTCTGTAAGAGCATGTATCAGCTGTCAGCTCCAGCTGAAGTGGACGGACAATGACACCACACATGCTATGACAAGATGCACCTGTGTCAGATTGACTCAGCAGGATCAGTGAGGATTATTCTGAACACACAGCTTCTTCAAAGTTGCTGATTTAATAAGCATTGCTGATTCTGATTTCAGCACACAGCTATTGACTTCCCACACGACCTCACACTTCACAGTGGACATAATATTTTATAGTAAAAAGTAAAAAAAATATATAAAACAAACTGTTTTTAAGTGTGACCAGATAATTTGTCAGATTAAAAGAATCAGATTTTCTTCAACTTCTTTCGAGAGGTATATATGTTTTGCAATTTGAGACATTTTGCTAATTTAAACCTCAAGCCAATGCAATGATTATTATAAAGTTAACAGGTACAAATCTCCAGGCAAAAAACATCTATATTGACGACAGAAATTTATGTGCTAATTTCCATCCGCTCCAAGAGCATTCCACACGTAATTACACCAACCCTGTCCAAAAATGCCTAGTCACTCATCCCGTGGGATTCGTGCCCATGAAATCAGTCCATTATGTATATCTTTCCCACTGTCACTAAATCTCCCATTTACTAATTTCATTAAGGTTTCCTAAATGATGTAAGTGATTCAGGAAGAATCTCCAGATGGGTAGTCCATATTTGCTCTTGCACTTGATCACATCAGAAAGTATTACTACAAACCTTATACTTGTGACCGTGCACACCTGACACACACACATAAAATATCTGGGTAAACATATCAATAGCACATAATTGAATATCAAAACACAACATATATAATCAAACAATCCTGACCCAGATCTGTATACCAATTTGGCAGACACACACTGCTTGGCATCTTGTTAGCAATCATTTACAAAATTGTTCACCAAACAAGTTGATGCCAAATGCAATTTCCACCATGAAGAATAAATCTTTGTTCTGGGCCACGTTCCACAAAGCCATTGTTGCACAATGACTGTCGTAAGTCTCCATGCCACAAAGACATTGTTGCACAATGACTGTCGTAAGTCTCCATGCCACAAAGCCATCGAAGAGCAATGACTGTCAAAAGTCTAAATTCCACAAATCCATAATTGTGTAATGACTGTTTTAGTCTGTTAAATTACAGGCGTGACAACTACGTACTACTAAAATAGCTTTGAGGAAAGGGGCCAAGATTACATTAACATCGCTGGAAAAGTTGTAACAATCCTACTTTTGATATTCTTACAATATTTACACATTGGTTATTGAAAGTTATTTAAGTGCAACATAAAAGTCAAGTCTATCGGTATTATGAAGCAAGTACAGCATACATGGTAAGTAGTCTACAATAACAATGTTACCTTATTATTTATTAATTGTAAATAGCAAATACTCACAATATCCCATGACCACGTAGATTAATTAATATACCAGGAAGTGGCAGTAAATACTTGCATGGTATTGTGGTACTAATATAAATATTTCTAGTTGGAATATTAACACTGATTGCATTACACATGAATCAGTAGGTTTTGTTGGCATACTTGGCAACCGTTGCAGGAGGCACCATAAATTTTTATGTTAAGAACAAAAGTAACTAGGGAGATTAATTTCATCTTTACTGGAATTGGAATGACCGAAGCCAGGGCTTTTTTTTTTTTTTTTCAAATTTGGCAATGTCTAAAACACTTATTGTCTTGCAGGGATTCAGAGGAGTTAATTTTCTATGAACCTGGCTGACTGTCACTGAAAAGGTTGCAATTAATTTTTTAGAATTCCCTACCGCTGTATATTAAAGTCCCATCAAGAGCTGGAAGAAAATGTCCAAATGGCAATTGTCCATAGCAAAATTAGTGTCTTTCATCAATTCTTCTCTGTTCAGCCTTTATTATGAATAATTGATAAATAAAACCAGTGTTTGTGAAAAGATAACAAAAGAGCTAAATACACAAGGCAGGGAGCATTTCTAACAGATTTAGGACGGTGTTTCTGTCGCACTATAGGTGGTGTGGGGTAGCCTAGTGGTTAAAGCGTTCGCTCTTCATGAAGACCCACTTCCATTCCCAACATTGGTACAATGTGTGAAGCCCATTTCTGGTGTCCACTGCCATGATATTGCTGGAGTGAGTGAGTGACTTTAGTTTTACGCCGCACTCAGCAATATTTCAGCTATATGGCGGCAGTCTGTAAATAATCGAATTTGGACCAGACAATCCAGTGATCAACAGCATGAGCATAGATCAGCGCAATTGGGAACCGATGACATACTATCAACCAAGTCAGCGAGCCTAACCACTGGATCTGGTTAGTCGCCTCTGAGGACAAGCATGTGTTACTGAAGATCAATATTCTAACCGGGACCTTCACGGGTAGATAGTGATGGAATTAATTGCTAAAAGCTATAAACTAAACTCACTCTAAACGATTTAATTCTTAGTTGTCAGGGAGGCTCTGCCAAGACTAATACATGTCATTTTTACAGAACCATATAATTCCTGACACTGAAAAGGAGCCCAGTGAGAAGTGACATTAGACTTGCTTCATTTACAGCTTTAGCTTTACAGAAAGGGCTGGGCAGACGAGAAAATAATGCAGTTCAGGGACTGTGAGACAGACTACTGCCAAGCCTGCCATCCCAAGAAACACTGTTTTAGCCCCAGGTCAGTACTTTCCAGGGTAAAACCCATGAAGTGTGTATGTAATATTCTAGACTTTCTAAGGTGAAACCCCTGAAGTGTCTGTATGCAATATCCTGGACTCTCAACAGTTTACAAGGAACCATCACGAGTAGAGAATGTACTCATTACAGGTGAAGCCTCATGTTGCTGACTACACACCACACAAGGAGCACTATATTTAGCAGGACCCATGTCAAGAACAATAGACAGTCTACTTTTATTGATTGATTGATTGATTTATTGTCATTTTACGTTGCTTCTATAATTTATTATTTATTAAATCATTGACATTCTACTTTTTTATTTTTTCAAATCTATTAGTGGATTCTGACTAAGGAAATACAAAAAGTTGTCTGTACTTATCTGAAGACAAATGTTCATTTGATGGTAATTTTAGTGCTAGCATTTGTGAAAATAATCTTGGTGGGACGTTAGCTCACAAGAGTTGGTACTGACAATGTGTGAAATCATGATCATAAATATCCATAAATGTGTTCACTGGTTAATATGATCAACTGATCAGAGAGCCATCAGTTCCACATTTACAGGCACAAAAATCTAAACCAGAAGCTACTGTGATGCAGATGCAGCCCCATTTAACCTTTCCTGATGCATTTGCAGATACAACTACACCCAGGTTAATAATTTACAGGAATCAATGGAAACCTTCCCTGAACAACTGCAGCCCACACTGCATAAAATTCATCTGTATTTATCGGAAAGCTTGTCCTTTTTAGTTTTTGCTTGACACACTAAGCAATATTCAGGTTTTATGCTGGCAGCGTGTAAATAATTGAGTCAGGACCTGATGATCCAGTGATCAAGGTTCCATGCTGTTGGGAATACAATGACGCTTAATCAACCAAATCATTGATCTTCAGACCAATTTTGATCCATTTTGACACCTCGTACAGCCAGCTAAGATTATTATGGACTTTTTCTATTCCCGAATCCCCTTGGGGAATTAAACTGGTAATGACAATCAAGACTACATCCATGCTGAACCTGAGATGTATACTCATTGAGGCCACAGCAGTCTGACATCACTAGACTCGAGGTACCAAGGCATAGAATTGTTTGACACTTCAGTGATGATCAGGCTGTTTGAAGTGAGTGAGTGAGTTTAATTCTACGTCGCTTTTTAGCAATATTCAAGCAATATGATTGTGGGGGACACCAGAAATGGGCTTCACACATTGTACCCATGTGGGGAATCGAACCCAGGTCTTCAGCATGACAAGCAAACCTTTTAACCACTAGGCTACCCCAAGAGCCTTAGGCAGCTTAAAAACATCAATAGAGTTTAGGTAGAGAAGTGATTGACACTGACACAGGCAGGTAACAATAATACTCTTTTCCAGAGACTATGTAATATGCAAAATATGCTACTCAATACTTGATAGGGATATTCTGAGTGTGTGGGATAAATCTGACTGGTTGTTTGGCTACCCCGTAATAGAAACAGGATATGATTTGGGCATGGAACATGTTAAACTGATACAATCAATGCTTAATTTGAGGTAATAATTACTTTTCTAAAAATTAACGAAAGTAAACATTGCAGCATGTGTATAAGTACAATTTTGAAAGATTCTTCCAACATTGCAATACGTATGGAATAGACAGTGTGAAAGGGAAGGAGTTAATCTTTGGTGCACTCAGGCATTTCTTCTTTCCCAAAATGTGTTCAAAGTTCACTCAGATGCGCCACTCTGAACAGATGTCAATACTATTCAATTCTTTATTAGGATTTTGTGCTCATTCATAATCTTTTGATAGTTGGGTGACAATAACCATTACTTTTGTGTATTATGAAATGAAGATTAACAGTGCTTCAGGTACAACCCAAACTGCATTCTATTCATAATGACAACATCTGCATACAACCTCTTAGATGTATTCCCAACCTGGACACCTATAATATTCCTATAAAATATTGAGTAGTATACATGGTATACAATGAACCTCTGTAAAGAAGTCAGATGTAAAGTCTTGACAGTACCGTTTAATGCATCGTGGGAACAGCAATTCCTGATAAAGGAAAGTGATATAGAGATCTCTTGAGGTTTCATCATGTTAAAAATTCAAAACTTCCGAGGTTTGAAACCTTAAAGTTCTTACAAATAACATCCTGAAGAAGCATGTGTGTTTATTTGCCACCTTGTGCATCTCCCTGGCTGGCTAGGTGGTAACTGGGCCAATCCCAACCCATCAAGTATTTATCCCCTCCATTACAGGTGTATAGTCTGCCATATCTCCCAACTGCAAGGGTGACCATGCCTTTGCCATCCTGATTGGGGGACCACCATCCTCGTTAATTAGTCATGTTATTAATGAGAGGTCAACACAGCAGGCAGTAGTGTTGGCTGGGGAACAGACAACATGGAGTCGGACTAGGCCATCCACAAATGTGGCAGCTGGCTTGAATTACCTTCTAAAGACTTTTACTTTTATCAATTATTCAAAGTAAAAATGGTTGAACTTTTTAATAATGACCTTATTGTCATTAACATTCCAGATAAAATGTTCAAAACTGAGAACCTGATGAAACTATTTTGTAATATTTCTAGTGCTGACACAGCTAACATAATATTGATTTGATTTTCTTGTTTTCTGCACAAGAATAACGATCAACTTACGCAGTCATAAACTCAGAATGTACAGCCTTGAACCTCGGTCACAACAGTGTTGTTTGCCATTTGCTTATTGACCAAGCTTACTTGGTAGTATGTCTGGTCATGACAAATGCTCATTTATAATGCAGGGTAACATACCACAGGTACAGCCTTTCCCCAGTCTTTTCATAGTCCAGCTACACTATGTTGTCCATCTTCTCTCCGACTGGCAGTTGAACCCCATACACTATACAACAGTCTGTCAACCACACGTCTAACTTTGACCAACTGAAGGACCACACCGCTCAGATTTACTTAACTGCCCATTCACCCTGTAAGTCTAAAGCAGGGTACATTCCGTGTGGAGAATTACACTTAATGAGGGTGGCCTCCAATCAACAGGTACTTGTACTAATCCCAAGCAGGACTGTTTGTGGAGTCTGTTGCTCTTGTCAACAATCTTAGGTCTATATTACAGTAATAGCAATTGTGTTATGGGTATGGGGCAGACAAAACAGTGCTGGTTGTGTACTGTTGGTACGAGGTTCATATACTACACATGTACAACTATATATGAACCTTCCTATACTTCAGGTGGCCACTGAATGTATCTTTGGATTATATGTTTTCAGGTGTCATATTTTTTTGGCAGTATTTACTCTCACTATGTGGAGGCAGGTTGGATCACCCAGGCATAGATGTCATGTCAAGTTTGAGTACTCTTGGTTCCAGGGTACATATATATATATGTACCCTGTTAATATGGTTATTCCTGTGAGTCTCTGTGGTCACTGAATTTCATTCATACGAATACAAAATTTTAATTAAGTGAAGATGTACAATATTTTCCACTTCGTTTCAAGTTTAAAAAAAGGAACAAACATATTTTTATAGGCAAAGGCAGTGTTATCTTCCGAGTGTTCATAACATGTATATAATTTAATAGCCTTACTGTCATAACATGAAATCTATAATTTTAGACATATTAAGCCTGATTTACCAAAGGCTGTTTGAAGTCACCATCTTTGAATGTCTTTACTGACTTTCACAGAGATACTGTGCTGCAGTTTAAAATTCTATAACACATTGGGGACACATATTAAACTGATTCTGCACCAACCTAAACATGTTAGCATGGCGTGGTTACCAGCCTGTAACCATCTTTTACCCACTTTAATAATGTCTTTAGTGATGTGATTAGAGGATTGAACACACACTTTCAGCTCTCCAGGCAGATGCTGTATCCACTACACTAAAACCCCTTCTTACCAAAGGATAAACTGGGTACATATGGCATTTTTATTACATCATAAATGTTGTTACATCTAAGTAACCATTTCTCCACAAGTTTTGATAAAACTTGATCACTGAAGCACCCTCAGTGACCAAGCTCCACAGATGATATATGGCATCTGTGTCTATCTGTGTGACCACATAGATAACTTAGCTGGGCCGCACACCACACGGACACTGCCCTCCTAATATAGAAATATATACATAACATACAGTAAAAAGCAACATGTGTCTATGCACATATACCAAATCAATGTACAGCGAGAAAGCTACGCAGGTTTTAGAAATGTACCACTTCAGTGAAACCCATTTGCACAAGCAAGGTGCTGACCAAACCATCATCATTATCAGAGTAAACCAGCAATTGAACCCATATTCAAGGGGTTTTAGCATGCTCATTGGACTCAACTCTGAAACGCAAATAGCAGCGCCTTAAACAATTGTACTATCTGTGCTCCTACTCCCAGAACAGAACATCCAAAGACTCCTATATCAATTGTATATCATAACTATCAACTGGGCTTTGAAAATAATTGTGAAATTCAAATGGTCTTTCTCATAACACTGACCTATGATTTAGAGGGAGCCCAACTTCAAATAAAACAGCAGCAAATATAAAGGACGATAACAACTAATTAGTGATTAGTGAAAGGCTGCTGTCAACAATACTTTCATCATATTTGCTTATTTTGGAAACAAAGCCAAACAGATACTGGAGAAACCCAAGAGCAGGGATTGACTCGGCATAGCAATTTGCAACCTCACAGACAACACATCCACAGATGGCCTCATTAATTTCTCACACTGAACATCGACTACTACTGCCACCAACAAATTGTCTACCTGCTAAATAAGGTGTTGTTCATCTTATTTCAAGGGCTTGTATAGTATTCCCAGAATTTATAGAGAAAATTGTTTCAGCAAATATCTAATACATGTATATAAAATATAGAAGTTTTACTTAAATGAATATGTTGAGATATGATTCTCTTACAGTCTGAGCGTCTTTTCAGTACTTTGTGAGCCCTCCTTGCCCTGCAATACACGACTGAATACGCACAGGTACAAGATTGTAGGAAATCGTGTGACAGCGTATCCCAATGGTCGACCACGTTTTGCTTCATATCTCAATATTTCTAAGTCGTTTTTGGTTTATTCTGTCCTTCATTAGTCCCCACACATTCTCAATAGGGTTAAGATCTGGGCTGTAGCTGGGCCAGTCTAAAACTTGAACATTTTCGTCCGACAACCACTGTTTAGTGTAGCCCGCAGAGTGTTTTGGGTTGTTATCATACTGGAAAATCCAATTATCTATAGCCGTTGGATGGATCATTAAAGATGTCAATTTATCGTTCCTTCATCAAATTTCCAAAGAAAATACACTCCATCACTCCATGTGATGATATCACACCCCACACATGAAATTTGGGGCTATGTTTTGGGCGTTAGTAGATAGGTTTCACTGTATCTTTTGTCCATATTTTCACACAGTTTGGAAAAAGACAGACAGAACTTTCATCGGAAAAGGAAACATTATCCCAATCTTGATTATTGTGAGCCCTACACCAGTTTAAATGTCTTCGTTTGTGTGCATCTTTCATGAATGGTGAGGGAATTCTGTGCTTTTTCACCCAGTTGTCATTTTTGTCTAAGGGTTTCATTACATACGTGAGGAATTCATCTATTAATCATGTCATTTCTCATATTCTCAACGCTTTTCAATTTTCCCCTACTCACAATCTGACCAAGTCACTGGTGATCTGTAGTACTGAACTTCCTTGGCCTCCTGCCCCTGTCTTGTGCTTAATCCCAACTCCTGACTGAATATTCTTCAAAGTTCTGTATACTGTAGACAGAGGAATGTCATGTCTACCAGCTAACTCTTTTGCATAAGTCATTTAGAACTAGCTTTCTTTTCTCTTCTGATATCAAATCTGCCTCGTCAACAAAGAAGCCGTCTGCTACAGCAGGGGAGATAATTCTTGATGTAGTAAGATTCATTCTTAAGCCTACAAGAGTTTCTTCCCATACTGAGTACATTACTTCATAACTTAACACCTATTTTACAATTCTTTAATCAGTATTAAGAAACAAAGATTTTCTCAATAATTTCTGGGAAAACTGTATTTCGATGAGAATACACTTATTCCTTTTCCCCTGTTCTTGCAATGGGCCTTTCATTGGTCATGAAAACCTTCACATTATTTTCTAGAACTTTTTTTCTGCACGACATTCTCATTTTGCTTTACTGACTGCCATTGCTAAATGCAAATAAAGCTAAAGCCTAAGCACAGCAAGAACATATTTTCAAAATGGACCAGCCATTCATTTCAGAGGGACTTGATAGGTCATAAGTTTTTCATGCATTCTTGTACTGAATAGTGCTGGGAAATAGTTAAAATCTCATAATTGATGACTAGTTCATTGCAACCAATCAGTTATCGAAAATAATTGGTTAGTGTCATTTTTAATTTTTTTCTGTTATGTATGTTAATACAAATAAAGAAAAAACATGTAGTTCTTTGGGGTTTTTTTGTTGAAAATTACACATAATGCATTTACTAATTTCACATCTTTAGAGGAGGACTAGTATGTAAGGAACATAATTTCCTTAAGTCTTTAAGATAAATTCCATCATGACTTGGAATAAACTCGTAGTGCTTATGAACTGTAAATTTAATGACACAGACAAAACCAGCCTTGCTAAAAATATTGTCAATGTAAACAACTGTTCCAAGATTGTTTGCGTTTGCATATGAGAAAACATGATCAATTGCTTGGTCGTTTAGTCACTGCAACCAGTTTTTGATTATTTCAATTAATAGGACCACCACTAATACTGAATATAATGATCCTACTGCAATGCCTGTCTCCCTTTGGATGACGTTACCCATGACCTTGTACAGTATTATTGTGACCGTCTTTTGAAAAGACAAAATGCAAAAGCACTTTTAATTTTATTGTCGCAAGACCCTCCCCCAATACGTGCATATATTTTATGGTCCTTCTTAAAAAGACAAAATGAAAAAGCGCTACCAGCTCTATGTATATCTTTTATGATCCTCCCCTGATTCCCTCTGAACCGCTATAATATGGCTGAAATAATGCCGATGCAACCACTCCCCCTGCAATATATGAAAAACTCAAAGGCCCAGATAATTAATACATCACAGTTTTCCATGACAATACAAGTACATGGATGGCAAGCCAAAACATCAATATTTTATAGAGGCTGGTTTCAGTAACACTATTTTTAGACAAAGTATAAGGCATAAATATAGTGTCAATAATTAATGTTGTCATTCAACAGATCCAAATTATATTTCTCTTAATGGGAAGCGTGGGTGTCTGTTGGAAACATTATATATAACAATAACCAGATGTAGTTCCATTATCACAGAAACTAATTCAAATCTGAGGGCACAGGTGGTACATTTGTTTAAGGCACTGGAAATGTTTCTCAGAGTTGTGTATCTTGGGTATGAAATAAACCTGTTATCACTGATTCAAAAATTGATTTCATTATGTTTCAAGGTTTGTCAATTCCATACCCCTGCTTCTGGGTTTTACCAAAGAAAGAAAATCCTAATAGTAACATCACGGAATTTACTACTAAATTATGCTGACTCATTGTGATGTGACTTAAATTTAAATTGACTTAAGTGACATCAAACCAAAATCACTCCAAATCATTATCTGTTGATCAAGGACTAATATGACATGAATGCCCTTGATTATCCATCATAACACATCAATATTCCATGTACACTTGTCATCATTATGAGCACCATTATAACAACATGTCTCCTGCTGTGGTTCTTCAATTCCCAGATCACCCATCATGTCCCACCCCCTGGGAGAGATCAAGGTCTGTGTGATGACAGTCATCAGATTATCGCCAGCAAACATCATGGAGCTTAATGCGAGCCATCATTAGCAACATGATATTTCCTACAAATGGTGATGTGACATAACAGAGGTAATGGCATCATCTGACACCCTGCATCTGCTCATGTGTGTGACTATTACCTGGTTCTGAGTAATCAAGACAAATCAATATCTACTGGTAATCTCCATAATGGTATATTCATCAGGAATCAGTACACAGTGGCTTAGTTTTGACAATATTCAAGTTGTTTATGTTTGTCTCAACTTTTTATCATAACAGTGAGAGAATGAGTTTAGTTTTACGCCGCTTTTAACAATATACCAGCAATATCACAGAGGGGGATAAGAGGAACACCAAAATGGGCTTCACACATTGCAGTGTATGAAGTAAGCCAAAACCCCATAATGTTACCAGCCCGAAATGGATTTAACCAGACCAGACACCAAGATATGACTCAGATATATATAACATCTCAATTTCTTACCAGACCATCGGGCTGGCTAGCTGTAAATCTAGACCGTCCGTCTGAAATCTAACCCGTCTCAGGTGGTCGGACGGGCCTTATTTCATACACTGCACATTGTACCCATGAGGGGAATCGAGCCCGAGTCTTCCGCATGACGAGCGAACGCTTTAACCACTAGGCTACCCCACCGCCCCTTATCATAACAGTTAGAAGAAGAAGATAAAGTCATTGATATACCATACCCTTTTGTAATGTGCAAAATATCATAAACATATGATATATGCCTCATGAAACAAAAACAGGTTAATCACAAAGCGTGCAAGTACACCCGACATTGTGACTGATAACTGAACCAAATCATTTTCCCTATTCTTTCAATGCTTTCAGTACATTCCAAAGATGTGAATTAGTACCTGTACTTTTCAATAGACATCAGACTGATGATGTTCATTTTAATATTTTCAAATCTCCCAACTGTAATTCCATAAGAAAACAGCAACAAGAAAACAACTTTCATCAAGAAATATTCATGAGATTTACTCCCGTTTGTAGCCTTTGAAAATAAAAAAAGAAAAGATATAACCCCACCCTTGTTTCAACCTCAGTTCAAGTTGCTGCCATGGAAACATTAAATATTAAATACAAACAAATCCTGAAAAGCAACGGGTACAAATTGTACAAAGCTGGTATGTATAAAATCTTTAAGTGTGAGTGAGTGAGTTTTACCCAGCTCTTAGCAATATTCCAGCAATATCACAGCAGGGGGCCCCAGAAATGGGCTTCACACATTGTATCCATGTGGGGAATTGAACCCGGGTCTTCGGTGAGACGAGTGAACACTTTAACCACTAGTCTACCCCACCCGGCCCCTAAAATGTTTAAGAAGAAATATTACATTGACAAACTATTGTGAAGAAATTAACCCCACACTCTCTTGAACCTTTGTCTAATTTGTTGCCATCAAAACACAACTAAAAAGGATAATAACTCTGTAAAGCAAAAAGCGCCTGTTCAGTGCATGCCAGATGTTAAAGTTTCATGAAGATAGAGTTATGGTTTAACTTTGGGACATGGAACCTGACATACTCCCAGCAAGCCTATGTCATGTGCGGGTTAAAAATAGCAGAAAGACCCAAAAATATGTTTGATGGTTACTCAAACTTCATCCTTTAGCATGAAAGGATTGCCAATATTGGGTGGAAAATACTACCCAGACTTGAGGACACTGTCCAGGCAATGAGTCAACAGATGTGTAGTGAACTGGAGCACACCTGGAATCAGCAGACCTCTGATCTGACTTAAAGCCATTGAGGACACATACAAGGCATTCACTGCCTCAGTGGTGTCGCACAATACAGATAAATATGCCAATCTGCAATATCTAAGTCCAGTCTGATCAATACCACTCAATAGTCCAAGTCATAACGGTGGTCCCCATAACCATTACATGGCAATATATGGCACTAGCAGTCACTCCACAACAAGCATGCATACATAAACATAACAGGGGACAAACTGAGAGCACAGGGCAAAATCACACCAATGGGAAATGGGTTAGAAGGTGCTTAGTTCACTCATCAATGTTTCACCGAGGTGTCACCAAAAGTAGGAATCAGCTCAGTTGTCAATGTTTCAGTGAGGTGTCACCAAAAGTAGGTATCAGCTCAGTTGTCAATGTTTCAGTGAGGTGTCACCAAAAGTAGGTATCAGCTCAGTTGTCAATGTTTCAGTGAAGTGTCACCAAAAGTAGGAATCAGCTCAGTGGTCAATGTTTCAGTGAGGTGTCACCAAAAGTAGGAATCAGCTCAGTGGTCAATGTTTCAGTGAGGTGTCACCAAAAGTAGGAATCAGTTCAGTTGTCAATGTTTCAGTGAGGTGTCACCAAAAGTAGGAATCAGCTCAGTGGTCAATGTTTCAGTGAGGTGTCACCAAAAGTAGGAATCAGTTCAGTTGTCAATGTTTCAGTGAGGTGTAACCAAAAGTAGGAATCAGCTCAGTGGTCAATGTTTCAGTGAAGTGTCACCAAAAGTAGGAATCAGCTCAGTTGTCAATGTTTCAGTGAGGTGTCACCAAAAGTAGGAATCAGTTCAGTGGTCAATGTTTCAGTGAGGTGTCACCAAAAGTAGGAATCAGTTCAGTGGTCAATGTTTCAGTGAGGTGTCACCAAAAGTGGGAATAAACTCAGTGGTCAATTGTGTTCAAGTGTGGTGTCACCAAAAGTAGGCAGTTCAGGTTTGAGGGTCACCAAAACATGTATCAGCTGAGATGTCATGTTTCAAAACTAGGAATCAGTTCAGTGGTCATGTGGCATCACCAAGAGTGACTATGTTCAATGTTTCAATGAGATGTCACCAAATGTGGAAAGCTCAGTGGTCTTGGACTATGTTCAATGTTTCAAATCAATGGAAATAGGAAGTCAATCAAAAGTAGTCACCAAAAGTAGGAATAAGCTTAGTAGTAAATGTTTCAATGAGGTGTCACCAAAAGTAGGAATAAGCTTAGTAGTCAATGTTTCAATGAGGAGTCACCCAAAGTAGGATCAGTTTAGTGGCCAATGTTTCTGAGTGAATCCACTGCCAATTAGCTTGTGAAAAAGTATTCCCAAGAATGTCAGGACTCACAATTAGATATACTCCGGTAATTCCATGACTCTCTGCCAGCAGTATGTGCCACCTTTTCCCTCCGTGATTCTCCCAGATTATCATCTGTCATATCCAGGTCATACCATTGTTGTTGTGTAATACGTTGGAAATGTCTTTACCCAAGGACACTGGTGGTCTTGTGGTGCAGTTGCCAGTGTCAGTAACTCCATGTTCAATGTTACACATAAGAAGGTGGCACATATTGCTGAGTGTCATGGAATTACCTATGTATATCTATTTGTGAGTCCTGGAACCTCTTGGGAATAATTTTTCACAGGCAGTTGCATACAGATTTGAGTCCATGAGAAATCCCTGTGACTTCTTTAACATCTACAAGTTTGGTACATATCGTTGATTTTTTAATGACGTTATAGCACTTTGCTTTTCACACCTTACACTCATCATTGGGAAGTCCCAGTTAGAACAACCCCAACAGATGTGGGTGAGTAAAGACAATCAGACAAACACAGTCTGAACCTAAGAATGTATTTCTGTTCAGAAATATCAATTAACAAACAGATGCTGTAATTGATTAGGTTTTCATAATTGTACAGCCATATCTTTGACTGACTGACTGAGTTTGGTTGTACGCCGCTTTTAGCAATATTCCAGCAACATCACGGCAGGGGACACCAGAAATGGGCTTCACGCATTGTACCCATGTGGGGATTCGAACCTGGGTCTTCGACGTGATGAGCCAACGCTTTAACCATTAGGCTACCCCACCGCCCCGCCATATCTTTGAATACTATCAAAAAGGAATTAATTTGTACTACTTAATGTTTGTGTGGGATAATCAGATATGTCATTGTTTTAAATATACACTAGATAATTACTATGAGAATAAGTTTGTGCATAACAGGGTTATATACACCTGTAGTTACCACAGGAAATGTTAGACTAACAGGAGAGCTATGATCACTCCAACGGATGGTTACTAGAGAAGTCTAGTAAAGTGTGTGAACAAGTGAGTATTGTTTTACGCCACTTTTAGCAATATTCCAGCAATATCATGGCAGGTGACACAAGAAATCGGCTTCACACATTGTACTCCCTCATGTGGGGAATCAAACCCAGGTCTTCTACATGACAGATGAACGCTTTAACCAGCAGGCTACACCACTTTCCAAGTATATGAAGAACACAGAACTGGACTCAATTTTCAAAATTTGACCTGGTAAAGCAGATGCATCACTTTGGTTCAAATGCATCACAAGCATTTGTCACTGTCTGCATTGACTAAGTAGTCATCAAACTTGAGCGAGTGAGTGAACAGTTTCCTGACAAGATGTCCTGCAATGATTATCAGAAGTACCAAACCAGTGGTTGATAACATGACCATCGAGTCCATCCATTATTGAAATATGATACACAGACTGGCAGAAGTTACATGTGGTACATGTAAGCATACATCTGATCTCACCTTAGGAAGGTGAGTTTGTTCAAAATTGCCTCTGTTCACCCAGCAGAAAAAGGGTACCTGGTGGGATAAGTCAGCTTAGCAGCTTGGGTAAGTCGGGGAAATAATTAGGAGATAAACATAGTGTTGGAAAATCAGAGGTATATAACATGATTATATACCTCTGAAAGACTTAAATTAACCAATCACATTCGTGTATTTACTGAAGTTATGGTAGAAAGTCCGTCATGTTGTATGTGCTTGGAGTTTAGTGCTATATAAGTGGCCATATCATTATTAAGTTAAAACTTCCCATGTGGTCACCTATTAAAGAACATCCATGTAACACAACCAGTGGACATCCAATGTTCATTGAATGTACTGAGGAGTGTCCTGCTCTAACATATTAATGCTATGTTAAATAATATAACATGACAGTGCTCACTGATCCGACTATATCATGTCTATGCAGATTTAACCACACTGTATTATGTCTAAAGTCAATGTTGACCCAAACTGTGAACACAAGTGGGGGATCAGAGGAAGGGATCGCGAGGGAAAGATCATGGGGGGGGGAGCTAATCCATAATCATGTGTGCTCAATACTGTACCTGAGTCACAGTTGTTGTGTAACTTGTGTCTCCATAATAAAAGAAATCAACACTGGGGAGTAAATAGGTCTGATAGGACAATGACATTATCTAACTCCACAACATCAATACATTTGGCCCTAAACGAATAGCACTGGATGCTGCCATCAATAATACACAACACAAATGGTCTCTGCTGGACGTTTACCATGTTTCTCTTCTTTTGTCTTGGAATAATGTGTGGTCTTCATTTAAAATTCTGATTTCTTTTGGTCAACAAGAGACATAATACATTTGACATGTTTGGGGGAGAATTTCCTTTTTTCCCCAATGGCAGTGGATGGAAAGCACATGTGTGTAAGGCTTTTATAGGCAAGCACTTCCTGCATCATGACTTTAGACATAATACAGTGTGGTTAAATCTGCATAGACATGATATAGTCGGATCAGTGAGCACTGTCATCCTTCAGCAATATTGCTGATATATCACAGCTGCCTATATACAATCATGTCTGAAACAGACAAACCAGTGACTGACACATAGAGGATACTAAACGACCTTCCGTGTAATACCATTCTTATTAAACGAGTTAATGATTTGGTATCAAACAAGCAAAAACGTGTTTGATACTAAATCTTTCACGATATAATACTTCGAGGAAGCAAGTTTAGTATTCTGTTTATTACTCTCCAACATAAATTGATAGAAACTGCCTGCAGTGTGAATTCTCAGCTTTCCGCGAGTCAAGCATTTTGACGTCATAATGGTTTACAGTTATGACGTCATACGTCTAGCAGTATTACACTAGTGTAATATTGCCGTAAAAATATTACACTGAAGTATCTTCCACAAGCGAGTAATAATATAAGCTATTTGATAAATGGCCACCCAATCCACCGTACCACCAAGAATATGTTGGTTCGGACCTGCCATGGGTTCATGATTACCATAACTCTGGTTGTTATAGACAAGTAACATTCAGGAAGCACAAGTGAGCCTGTGAAGTACCACTTTAACCATAAAGTCAATATTTTCTGATAAAGATAAATTTATTTGTATCTCAGAACTCACCCTACCAATCATTATCTCTATCCAACACATTTGTTGACGGGTGAAAATAATTATCAATGAAAACCCTGCATCAACCTACTAATTAATGTCTCTATTCTACCCAGGCATTGGTGTAGATTACTTATTAATACATTCGTACGTCATGCCAAAGGTCTGGGTTCAATTGCCCACATGGCTAGGATGTGTGAAATAATACTTCTGGGAGTGTTGTCTTTTTTCCACCCTACATAACACTTCCACAGTACAATCAGTACTGCATCTGTAAATCCCACACAATGGCAACTCAGTGTTACATAAGGGCAATAGCATTTCCTTCGTGTAACAGTGTCCAGTAATTAGCAAGTCTGCAGTGCCTCTAATACTTCAATATCACACCCCTAGAACACCTTCTCTTGACTGTAATCCAGGTAACACCCTTCCATCCTAATTAAAAACCTAACCATTCCTTTTTTCTGAAAAAGAATCGGAAATACAATGGAAACATTTATGGAGAATTGTCACAAAAAAATCTTCCATCCCGAACACACCCAACAAGATATATGTACTGCGAGTATCTGTGGCCATTGATCACAGTCTACCCGAATGTATAGATGTTGGAACTGCCTACCTCATATTGTACGTCCACTTATCAAGCTTGAAGCTCGGTTCCATGTTGATGGTATCCTACTGTTCTACGTCAGACAGATAACATCACAGCCATATTGGTCTCCAGGTCATGTCAATACCTGTGATGTGTGTGTGTCTGTCTGTCTGTCTGTGGGTGCGTCCACTGTGACTGTGTCCGCTGTTGTCTCCGTGGTGTGTGACGACTGGTTGACTATGAGAGGAGTTGAGACACTGCGCACGCTGTCACATATTGATCAGCTCTCTGATGGTGACAACAATGCTTCCCCTAGACCTCAATCAGCCGTGCTGTACGCTATCTCTCTCTCTCCACCCACTTCCTGATCGTTGTCAATGAACACTACAATGGCGGATTCCGCAATATCTGTTTAACCCCACACAAGTCAACACACCAACACCTCTCACAGCTGAAAGGCAGACGCCCTTGTCCTCACACACAAAGGGTTAGCGTGGACTGTTTAGCAACGTTTATCTGCTGCTATGAAGCAAGCTGAGTCATGCCGACTTCCCCAGCCACAGTTTCTCATCTGTCCAATGTTGACACAGCTCTCAATCACAGTGATAACCTAACACTCTCCGACAACAGTTTATGCTCACTAAACCCTCCTCCTCTGCTAATCTTATTGCCTCTTGCAACAAGTCCCTGTCACCACTAGCTCCCTCTTCTGGTGGATGTGTTCAATCAGACTGTACCAAAGTCAGAGTGATCAACTGTATAGACAGTGTGATCGGCTCAAACTCGGCCAGGCAGAACAGCAACGTTGTGTCCACACTCACCTTGGGCCAGTGACGTGTGGCATGTCCTCGCCAGCATGGGAGACACAAGTAAGAATAGCTTGTTTATAACACACCAGCTGGAAGGTGTTGACTGACTTTGGTTAGCTCAGTCACCTGGACATGCCTAATTGTTGCAATAGTATTGATTTTCATTCACTGCAAACACACTAGTTCCTGCTACATGCAGGAACACTAATAACTTTGTTTCATGCTTATTAACATTAGTTTTATTACCTTCTGAATGTTTATACCTCTTAAAAAATATCATAACTGTTGAGATATAAAAGATAAATGTTTAGGAATGATTATATGAGTTTAAAAGAATATAAACAAGGGTTGGGTACTGAAAATATATATACATTTGCAGGAAAGACAAGGAAATGTTTCTAAATTTTGATAAAATGTAAATATTGATTTGTTTCAATTTTAATTCTTTTGCATAGTTCATATAACCTTGTGCAGGATTAATATACACACATATAAAAAATCTCTAAAGACAGTATGTGCAAAAGTCACCCATTTTCATGTCTCATGGATGCCATACGATGCATGGCATTCATATTGGGACTGGCATCCATTCTTGTAAAGATATTGAAGACATACATAGCATAGATTCAGAGAGGGACAGTTTTTGTCCACTTCAGTAACGCATTTGAATCTCCGCTACATAAGAAAAACACATCCATTTGTGCCTTAGAAAGAATGTCTGAAGATTTTGCTTCCTGGCTTAAAATGTACTTTTTTATCCTGCCCACACATAAATGTGCATTTCTAGATGTCTAAAATGTCTAGCAGGAATAGAAATGTTTTTGAAAGGTGCTATTTACAGGGATAGAAATACTTTTTTTTCTAAGTGTGCCTTAGGGCACCAGACAAATATTTTAGGTGTGCCTTTCAGAAATTGAGTATGCCCACATGTTTTTAGAATAAATGACAATGATGATGATCGTTTGAAATTTATTGTTAAATAAAGAAATGGGTTTATGAGCATTCATATATGTATGGTATTATTCAATTTGGAAAAAAATATTTGTTTTGGGGATTAAATGACTAAATGTGAGTTATGTCTCTGAAAAATCAGGCGTGTCAAAGGGCACCGAGAACATTTTTTAGCCGTGCCATTTCAATATTTACCGTGCCATGGCACACTAATATATGGGGTATTTCGAACCCTGTATTTACTCAGGCACCAGACAGATAATTTAGGTGTGCCCTTGTGAAAATAAGCGTGTCATATGTTTTGATGATCTAACTTAAAACATCACAACAATTATGCAATTACAATTTTTTGTTTAATAAATCAGTAAACATCATGTAAACCTGAAAACTAGTGAGCAGGATTTATTGAACACTATCATGACTGCAAAAATAGGTTTGGATTCATTTAGACTGGTGAAATATTATCGCAGTTTCCATTAAATAATCATGGTGTGTATTATTTTTATGATTTTTGTCGTGCTGCCAGGGCACATTGAAAATATTTCATCCATTCGATGTTAATACTTTAAGCACTATTTTGATTCCTGTCTAGCCATTTATCTGCAGATAAGACATATTACAACCTGGTGGTATTTCAAACATATTTCATAGAAAATATCTGCATACTCACCCTACACCCAAGGATGTAAACTGTAAACTGCTAAATAATTCAAGTAATTTACTGTATCAAAGTGTATGGAATGCTAGATTTATAACATAAAGGTCAAGGTTTCATGTTTATTACTAGGGCTGTGCAATATTACCAGTAAACCGGTATATACCGGTACAGTATCTCGCGATACGATTATCGCGATATGGTTCAGATTCTGCAATATATTGGGTCATACAGAGTTAGCTCACTTTGAATTATCTGCCCTTTATTTCCATAGCAACAAAATTTGCTTTAAAAGTGGAAGTGACCTCAAATGCACCAATCTTTTGAGAGAAGCATGAGTTATGAATGTCAACTTCTTGTTGTGAAGGAGCAAGCATACACTCCGAAACGTCGTGCCATTCACAATAAAGAAGTCGACATCCATAAATCTTACTTTTCTTAAGCATTCCACTTCAAAATGCCCTTCTAAGATTTGACCAATCTTTTATTTGGACTTATAAGTAGAGCCTCTTGCACTGAGTGATCATTTCACATTATTTTGTTATTTTTGTTTGTTTTATAATGGGACATATGTTATCATAAAGGCCAGAGTCTTATAAATTTTGTAGGACTGTATAATTATGACATTCTAGTCCAGGATCTTAGTTACTGGAGGTCACATGAGATTTTAAGCTCAAGTAGTTCACCTAAATCATGATTTTGTTTCATTTTGCAATAGCTTGTTAAGACATGTTTATACTGGAATTGAATCTGAATGAATCACTGACATATAGTTAGAAAAAACCCACGAGGTACGAGTGATTACGGGAAATATGTCCTGAGTGAAATTAATGTTCACTGTCCCGAGCTTTAGCTTAGCAAACAACACTGACCATGAAAATCATGTTATACTATTTATCATTATCCTTTATCATTATGTTCGCAAAACTTTGTTGCAATACAGTAGTTCAGTCGAACATTCTACACTAAGGCTCTAAATCATTTTCTTTATCTGTAAACCATTGACATACAGCCATACACAATTGGGACGGGGAGTCTGTAAGTATGGTGTAACAGCAACTAAGAAGATGATGTTGCACACAGAGAGTTATTATAAATTTATGATATAGGACAGCAGTGTAGATAATAAACTGCTGCCTTGTCACAAGGAAGGCATAGTTCTATTCCCGACATGTATAGGACAGCAGTGTAGATGATAAACTGCTGCCTTGTCACAAGGAAGGCATAGTTCTATTCCCGACATGTATAGGACAGCAGTGTAGATGATAAACTGCTGCCTTGTCAAAGGAAGGCATAGTTCTATTCCAGACATGTATAGGACAGCAGTGTAGATGATAAACTGCTGGCTTGTCACAAGGAAGGCATAGTTCTATTCCCGACATGTATAGGACAGCAGTGTAGATGATAAACTGCTGCCTTGTCACAAGGAAGGCATAGTTCTATTCCCGACATGTATAGGACAGCAGTGTAGATGATAAACTGCTGCCTTGTCACAAGGAAGGCATAGTTCTATTCCCTGACATGTATAGGACAGCAGTGTAGATGATAAACTGCTGCCTTGTCACAAAGGAAGGCATAGTTCTATTCCTGACATGTATAGGACAGCAGTGTAGATGATAAACTGCTGCCTTGTCACAAGGAAGGCATAGTTCTATTCCCGACATGTATAGGACAGCAGTGTAGATGATAAACTGCTGCCTTGTCACAAGGAAGGCATAGTTCTATTCCCGACATGTATAGGACAGCAGTGTAGATGATAAACTGCTGCCTTGTCACAAGGAAGGCATAGTTCTATTCCCAACATGTATAGGACAGCAGTGTAGATGATAAACTGCTGCCTTGTCACAAGGAAGGCATAGTTCTATTCCAGACATGTATAGGACAGCAGTGTAGATGATAAACTGCTGCCTTGTCACAAGGAAGGCATAGTTCTATTCCAGACATGTATAGGACAGCAGTGTAGATGATAAACTGCTGCCTTGTCACAAGGAAGGCATAGTTCTATTCCAGACATGTATAGGACAGCAGTGTAGATGATAAACTGCTGGCTTGTCACAAGGAAGGCATAGTTCTATTCCAGACATGTATAGGACAGCAGTGTAGATGATAAACTGCTGCCTTGTCACAAGGAAGGCATAGTTCTATTCCAGACATGTATAGGACAGCAGTGTAGATGATAAACTGCTGCCTTGTCACAAGGAAGGCATAGTTCTATTCCAGACATGTATAGGACAGCAGTGTAGATGATAAACTGCTGCCTTGTCACAAGGAAGGCATAGTTCTATTCCCGACATGTATAGGACAGCAGTGTAGATGATAAACTGCTGCCTTGTCACAAGGAAGGCATAGTTCTATTCCCGACATGTATAGGACAGCAGTGTACATGATAAACTGCTGCCTTGTCACAAGGAAGGCATAGTTCTATTCCCCACATGTATAGGACAGCAGTGTAGATGATAAACTGCTGCCTTGTCACAAGGAAGGCATAGTTCTATTCCCAACATGTATAGGACAGCAGTGTAGATGATAAACTGCTGCCTTGTCACAAGGAAGGCATAGTTCTATTCCCCACATGTATAGGACAGCAGTGTAGATGATAAACTGCTGCCTTGTCACAAGGAAGGCATAGTTCTATTCCCGACATGTATAGGACAGCAGTGTAGATGATAAACTGCTGCCTTGTCACAAGGAAGGCATAGTTCTATTCCCGACATGTATAGGACAGCAGTGTAGATGATAAACTGCTGCCTTGTCACAAGGAAGGCATAGTTCTATTCCCGACATGTATAGGACAGCAGTGTAGATGATAAACTGCTGGCTTGTCACAAAGGAAGGCATAGTTCTATTCCAGACATGTATAGGACAGCAGTGTGGATGAACAAACTGCTGCCTTGTCACAAGGAAGGCATAGTTCTATTCCCGACATGTATAGGACAGCAGTGTAGATGATAAACTGCTGCCTTGTCACAAGGAAGGCATAGTTCTATTCCCGACATGTATAGGACAGCAGTGTAGATTATAAACTGCTGCCTTGTCACAAGGAAGGCATAGTTCTATTCCCCACATGTATAGGACAGCAGTGTGGATGACAAACTGCTGCCTTGTCACAAGGAAGGCATAGTTCTATTCCCGACATGTATAGGACAGCAGTGTAGATGATAAACTGCTGCCTTGTCACAAGGAAGGCATAGTTCTATTCCCGACATGTATAGGACAGCAGTGTAGATGATAAACTGCTGCCTTGTCACAAGGAAGGCATAGTTCTATTCCCGACATGTATAGGACAGCAGTGTAGATGATAAACTGCTGCCTTGTCACAAGGAAGGCATAGTTCTATTCCCGACTAAGAGTTCAATGAGTGAAGTCTTTCCGTTGTCTTTTGCCAAGATATTGCTGGAATACTGTTAAACCAAACTCAGTCAAACTGATCCTGAACCTGAGTTCAAACCTGAATGCTTCATTCCAGTATGAATAAAAACATAGCACTTGAATTGAGATAAATGTATGAAAATATGTTTCCATGTACTTGTTCAACCATTTCTACAATTTCAGATATAATGTTTTCGCTATTTCAATGCCTCCATTCATTGTGCATTAACCACTCTAATGTGATATATAGGAGATATTGAACATGTCCAATGTGAAACAGGATGTATCTGTCGTCTAGTGATGTAAAAATATGATGCTGTTCACATTACGAGATGATAGATTTATCATATTTCGCTGGACACATGAAATATTCTATTTATTATATGCTCCAATATTGTTTAGCTTTAAACATTAAAATCAAAACTCGGTCCTGGGACACGGATACACAGAAACAACAAACCAACAATCATCCCCAAGAGATAGGGAAGAGTGTGATTGAAAAATAATCAACTATTTACTGTGTCAGTAAGCATCAATACAGGTAATGACCGCTGCCAATCAAGTGAAATAAAGTCACAAGGACATAAAAAGTCAGTTTGAACGCTGCTAACACAAGGGCTGTGTATTGGCTAATAAATTGTATTGCAATATATTGCGATTCAGGTACCTGTATTGCGATACGTATTGCGACATATTGGGAACTTAAGTATTTGACAGTGACATCATAAGTCCCTAAACATATATGTTATGGTTCTGATAACATCAATCTCAAAATTAGGTTGCAGACTCAGTCATGGATTCTGTTTTCTTTTTTATACAATTTATAGTATTACAGTATGCAGTTTTGTCACTGAAAAACGAGGGGAAACATTTGTTGTGAATTAAAGTATTTGTAGATTATAATGTAAACCATGAAGATAATCACAAAAACGTCATATGTTCTTTAACCAATATACCGGTTCTCAGAAGAAATATTGCAATACATATCGTTTGAAAAGCGTATTGCGATATACCGGGTATACCAGAAATACTGTGCAGCCCTAGCCAACACATAACTTAAGTGTTGTGAACAAAGTGAACAAAGGTGAACTCGCACGATGCAAAGCGAGGACTTGACATTACACAGCAAGCAGTCACCCATAGTTGCACTGGGAGAGTGCACTGAATGACTCAGCGAGTTTTCTTCGCTGAAGGTTGGTCATCCGATGCCCAGGTGTGCTGACCAAATGCATTTGGTGAAATGTATCTGTATATGTTTACATTGCCATTTATTGTGTTGTGTAACAAGATACAGGTCAGAAAACTTTGTCGAGCCATGAAGTAGGTATGACAAGGGGATATTTTTACTGCAGTCAACATATCAAATTTCTGTTACTGTAGATAAAATCACTTTCTCAAATTCATAAAACTCAATCTTTCACATTTACATATATAATAAATATGCCTCCAAAATTTCTCAATTTCACTATAAAAAAATCACAAAAATAAAATATTTATCCTGCCTGGCAACTACCGGTAGATCATCCAGGTCAGCAAGAATGATTGATTATATTAAATGTTAATAAGCAACAGGCAGATTTCAATGGTCGACTTAACGTCATACATAAACTATGTTAAATTGCTCAGTTCACATAGTTAAAGGTTTTCTATTGCTCTTGTAAGTTTTTCTTGCTTCTTGTTTTAGGATCAATAAAGATTGCAGAATCTACACGGCCCTGTTATGTAGAGCGTGATAAACACAATGGAGAGCTCATCTCTTGTTCATGATATAAGGCACAGTAAATACGACTGGCGAGGTGTCCCGAAGCCAATAAATCTGTCAATCCACAAAATGTCTCTTTTCCATGAATGCTTTCATTAATTCACATGATCAAATTAAATAAAATTGAATTTATCTGCCTGAAATAATGAGCACATTGTTACTCATCCTCGATGATAAAGTACAACCAAAAATCATAGAAAATACACAAATTGTCAAAAAGGGTGTTCTTTGCGAAACAAAACATAAACTAATTCCTATTTTGTACGTGGTCAGTACTGCTTACTGCAAAAGTAGGACGGTAATGTTCTTTAATTAATCAAATCATGCCCATTTAAGATCATCACGTGACATAATTTAACTACATTACTTTGGTTGGTTTGTTGTTAAATGCCGCACTCACAAATATTCCAGCTATATGGCAGCAGTCTGTAAATATTCAAGTCTAGACCAGACAATCCAGTGATCAAAAGCAAAGCATCGATCTACATAATTGTGATACGATGACATGTCAACCAAATTAGCGAGCCTGACCACCCCATCCTGTTATTCGCCTCTTATGACAAGCATGGGTTGGAAAAGATCAGTTCTAACCCGAGCTATATGACATCAATGAACGTCATCAATGAACTTAGCTGCTCATAGGAAAGTGAGGAAATGGAAGTGTTCAACCATTCAGAATGGCACAGTAATCTACACAAACTAGGAAGGTGTTTGCATTACATGCAATACAGAAGCTGCAATACACTAATGATAATTGCCCACTTATATAACGCTGAACTCCACGCCGCACGGACATGCTCTAAGCGCATACAACATGCTTGACATTATAACCCCGGATAACCCAAGCTGCCTGTGAGGCGCTAGAAGGTTAATATGACTTGTACCACCAGGCGCCCATTTTTGGCAATTTTGAACAAACTCACTTGCCTAAGGTGTGACCATATAGGTGATTAGTTGTGGGGGCAGGACAGAAGTTCTAGAACCTCTCAGCAGTCAAGTTGCCAAACACAGTCACCCATCCAAGGACTCTCCATGACCAATAACTTCCCCTGATTTATGACCTGCGCTCTATGCACAAGACCACTCACCACCACATTACTAGGGTTGTCTCATATTCAGTGAATTATATGGTATCCCTTCATTAATTCAAGAGGGTACGTAAGTCCCAAAACTTTCAAAGGAACTTTAAATTTACCAGCTGTTTTAAATGTAGCATTTTTGTCATTTTAATTTTGGCTCAATTTGACTTCAATCGCCAGCGGCTGAAGGGGTGATATAAATCCAGCTAGGGTCCATGCAGGAAGCATTGTATTGTAAGTCCCCATGGTCCCTAGTATGGAGATCTACCTTCAGTTGATGGCGATCTACAGCCCGTGTTTTATATTGTATTGTCTTCTTTAATTAAAATCTTTTAGTTTGACATGCTAGTTTTATGTTCATATATGTGATATTCTAGTATTTTTACTGTCCATCGCCGACAGGTTTTACTCTCCAAAATGTTTTCATTTTTATTGTCTAAATTGTTTTCGCCACTATATGGCTGAGATATTGCCGATGTGACGTTAATATTAACTCACTCACTCACTCATTCATTCAATTTGTTTAATACTTCATTGTCACTTGAATAAAATATTTACAAAAAGACAGTGTGTTCTACTTGGAACTTGCTATCAAAGCAAACTATGCAACATGGAATATAACAAGCTAACCAGCAGCATTTCAGTGTTTTAACATAACATGTAATTATGATTCCTAAATATGAAACATAAAGTATTCATGACATTTTTTATATTTGTTACCCTATATTTGTGATATGTATCAAATTTACCTTATAGTATATTCGTTGCAGCCCAACATAATACAAATTGACTTGACAAATTAGGTTACATAACACAGATGTTGATGACAGAAGACAGACGGGTATGTTCTGGCCATGGGGAATCAGGGAATCAGGGAAAGGTCACAAACAAAAAACCAGCTCAAGGCAGTAAGTATCAGAAAGAAATGACCAATTACTTGACTGGCAAAACATGATGCACTGAAAACAAATTACACAAGCGTTTATTGTTACATGAAGGATAAAACAAAAGAAGACTGAGAATTAGTAGTTATCATAATTAAAACATAAATACATTAAAGAGTATATTTTTGTGACACTAAATCAAGGAGAATAGGTCATGACAGTTGATGTTTGGTGGTCTGGAAACCGTCTTTAATATTTGAAAATTGTCACCTGTTGTTTATGAAATGTAGTCATGTCTGGGTGACACCACTGAAACTCTTTGAAAACACAGTTATAATGTGAAATCAGATAAAATGGGTCACAGTGCTGAAGCCCATCTCCAACCTAAGATTCAAATCTGTGCAAAGACATTGTTGTGTTTAATATATATACCTCATGGCTGAATACCCACAGTCAATTTGACCTTTGTGGCCATTTTGCCAAATATGACATAAAGGTATTTCAGAATATCATGTTACAATTATACTGAAATCAAGCCATTTCAAAGTCAGTGTGACCTAGTCTCTTGTATTAATATTATTACATTGATATCTATCAAACAAGCTTAACACAATTCACGTCTATCCTCATCCTCGATAATCTCCAGGGTAGACATTACGATAACTCTCCACTATACCCTGGATGCATCCACGGCTTGGGGCGATGATTTTATTACCTCCATTGGCTGGCTTTTTATCCAATTAGGTGCTTACGCTGGGAAATTGAGCGTACCAAGCACAACTTACTTTCGCTTCTTAAATTATCTAACCCTTTAAACTTGGCAACACAATTGATGCAGAGGTACTTTGAAGAAGTAGAAGGAGTTCTTTCATATATTTTTTGAAAGTTTCAGATCTGTGAATTTGTCTTTATTATTTCCCCCAAAATCTGAGTGGCACTGCTAACAAACCATCGCGACTACGACCGCTATCTTTGATGACACTGGCAAGCTCGGTTGTAATGGAGGCTCAGCTGATTGGCTACTGTGAGAATGCGGAGTCAGCCAAGGGAGGTAATAAAATCATCGCCCCAAGCCGAGGATGCATCCAGGGTATAGTGGAGAGTGATCGTAACATATACGCTGGAAATTATCGAGGATGGTCTATCCTAGAAGTACATACAATTTCCTCCCTCCCTTCCTCTAGTAGCCTGGTGGTTAAAGCGTTTGCTCGTCATGGCAAAGATCCGAGTTCAATTCCCCACATAGGAACAATGAATGAAGCCTATTTCTGGTGTCCCCACCGTGATATTGCTGGTATATCACTAAAAGCGGCGCAAAACTAAACTCACTCACTCACTCACTCTTCAAGGAGCTTTGGTTGTAAATAGAGCAAACTGAGGAATAGAAGATTACATTTTTCCGATTGTGTCATTGTACCCTAACGGCATGGATCTCTGCACTTGCTATCAACCACTAGTCTGATTTATGAGTGAGTGAGTTGGGTTTTTCTCTGCTTTAAGCAATATTCCAGCAATATCACAGCAGGGGCACCAGAAATGGGCTTCACATATTGTACCCATGTGGGGAAACGAAAACGGGGTCTGATTTATGCCTGTGGCTAGATATGTGTAGACCATAATGGAAGATGTTTATTACTGTTTATTAAAAAGTAAAACAAAATAGAAAACTGGCAATATATATAAAAATAGTACATAAAGGATAGTATTATCATTTGTTTCTCAATCAGAAAGTGTCTTCGTTAAGCTCAACATTCAGAAAATATTTATAAATAACCTGAGAATGGTGGCAATAAACAATATGCATTCACTTATTCAGTAACTCTACCCTTAATGCCCTATTCTGTTTAGATTTACTAAGCTGATTGTTAAACAAGTAGAGTACTGAATACGTTCTTCAATAATCAATCGCCCTAACTGTATTCCGCTGTGCTTCCACACCCAGTTACCCGACCTACCCGAGATACCCTCACTCGAGCAGATCCTGGCTGTCAGGTTGACAGTGCACCATGGCAATGGTGTTTAATGTATTGATCTGCAGAGAGTCCTGTTGACAATCTGCTATGCAACCTTGCTGTTGGAGATATAGGTATGTCGCATCTCGTCTCCACGGTGACAAGCTGATGTCTCAAAGAAAGTGGCTGCAAGCATATCAATAATTTCAAACCTAAATACAACCCATTTGTTGAGTGCTTGCATAAACCTTGTCACCTCTGTTTTACGGCAACAACTCCACATATCTACATCAAAACAAACAGGGCTCATATATTTGTCACCCATTTTCAAGAGGTAGTTGATAAAAATTTTTATTCCATACCTTGAAGACGTGACATGAACAAATGATATTAATGGATCTTTGATACAATCAATACCTGATTTGGAAATAATACCTGACTGACTTGCACCTCGCATGTCAGCTTAACGAACTTGACAGTCTTTGTTGATACGGCTCTTTATAGCAGATCATGAGGGAAGCACCATTGTCGTTTGTTGCCATGGTTACACCATGTGCACAGAGATCTTATAGTTTTATATTTGCCCGTTCAAATTGTACCAGACTCCATACAATGAGCTATAAGCATGTTACAAATTACTCTTTTAATATCTCCATTTGTGTATAAGTTGGATTATCACCTCCTTAGTAAACACACAAATCAATGACCATTGCATTCTGAAACGTAGAGTGGAACCATTTTACTCTGGGCCTAGATTTTTGAAGCTCTCTTAGTGCTAAAATAGTCGTAAGTGCCATACATTACATTAACTTACGACTATCTTAGTGCTAAGAGAGCTTCGAAAATCTAGGCCCTGGACCCCATGAATGTTGATACCACATTACGATTGAGAGGAATGTTTATATAAATTTTGAAATCCAGGAATTAGTTCACCTGGATGACTTTGGAAGGAACCGTACTGTTTCACTGTACCTATATGTCCTGGCTTTCCTACTTGACACCCACTTGACTACTGTGATATATACCTAACTGCTACAGCCCAGAGAGATCCAGGACATATTATTAGTTTTATGGATAGTATCATTGACATGAGTGAGTGAGTGAGTTTAGTTTTACGCCGCCCTCAGCAATATTCCAGTTATGTGGCGGCGGTCTGTAAATAATGGAGTCTGGACCAGACAATCCAGTGATCAATAGCATGAGCATCAATCTGCGCAATAGGGAACCGATGCCATGTGTCAACCAAGTCAGCGAGCCTGACCACCCGATCGCGTTAGTCGCCTCTTACGACAAGCATTTTTTGCCTTTTTGTGGCAAGCATGGGTTGCTGAAGACCTTTTCTACCCCGGATCTTCACGGGTCGTATCATTGACATGATAATCAATGTGATAAAATAACTATTCTCATCCAATAAATATCCAAATATGTTATGCTAACTAAAGTTACTGTTGAGCTCCACTCTCTAAAGATCAGGGATAGAATTGGTCTTCTGTAACCATTGACTTGACAATGCCCTGTAACCAATGCTTGTTCCTAAAGGCAGCTGTTGGATCTGCTGGCCATTTCATTGATGCAAGCCACCATATTCCACTTGGATAAATACATGCTCTTGATATTAAATAATTGATGGACTCAATTATTTACAGACTGCCTACTTAAACAAAAAAAAACAAGCACCTGTTTCAAGCTGCTGGAGATGAAAAACCAGTTACACTTACATACAATGGTAACTGGCATATTTGCAGTCATCACAGCAAAACCCTAGGTTTTCCCCTCAAGACTACAATCAGTGTATGAAATAAGCCCAAAACGCAGCCAGACATTCGATTTAACCAGACCGGACAAACCAAAAATAGTTACTCAGATAAATGGAACATGTTATCTAAATTTTGTACCAGACCAACGGGCTGGCTAGCGTAAATTTAGACCGTCCATCAGAAAACTAGCCCGTCCCGGGTGGGTGGACAGGCCTTATTTCATACATTGCTACAATGTATCTCGTCCATATCGTCCATGATACAGATCCCACCGTCATTAGTAGATGAAGAATGTTCAATACTGCTGATACAGCAATGTTATACCTGGTACACAGGTACCAGGAGTGAGAAAATAACCTGAGCTGAAATTGTCATTGGGTACCTATTCTACCCACTAATTGCCAAGGGATCATGTTCTACAATGTGATTAGTCATGCTGAGACACCACGATGTTGGGTTACTTGTAGATGGCACCACCTTCTAAGTCAATCGTCATATCAAAACAACTGATTGCAAAAATAATGATTATATTGATTCAAGCAAACATGATAAAAGGTAATTTTCCCCACCACACAACTGACTATGCAGAAGTCAAGCAAGCATCGACTGTTTGTGTCAGGATGTTTTGGATTCATTGATTTGGTGGCATCAATTAAGACCTCTTTCATCAAGTCAGGCTGATGGTCGAAGCATAAGTCTATTTGACATGCTATTATTGACTGTGCTTGTTGTTATATATATAATGTCAGTTTGGCTCTGTGGTTTCATGTGATAATGAGGATATTTTACCATCTGACCCACACCTTCATTACTGCAACCATAAACATGACACTGTAAGTCATGCAGTTACAACAATTGAGCCAAATATTGTGGATATTGTCAGGTTAGTAATCCTCACAGCAGTTACCTTCCCTTGATAAATGTATCACTGCTTGTAACTATGGTCACCATGTAAATTATTCAAAACTCAGAACAGTAATGTTTACTATCATTCTTAAGTGAAACCAAATTATCATAAAATGATGGTTTATTTTTGTCTCTCAGTAGGGAGTTGAGTTAAGTTGAGAGTTTAGTTTTACAAAGAAATATATGGACTTCATAATTTAAATGTGAGGGTGGTCGAATCTAGGGGTTCAATGACCAGGCTATCCCTTCCCCTTTCTCTGATTATGTATGATATAGAAGTTGGAGAATTTTCAATCATGAAACAATTATTGAGAAATTATAAAACAGTTCTGGAGAATGTTCTTTCAAACATAAGATATTGTTAAACTTATTGTTCAGTAGTGGAATTAATATTTTTCTTTGTATATATCAAAATCTCGTCAACTGATTGAATATGAGTAATTACATAATGCTGACTGTATGTATCCTGTAACAGCGTCTTTGTTGACAGTTACCACAGTGTTCACGAATGGTGTTTCAAAGTAACAGGACATTGGGTCCTGTAAGTTTCAGATGTCTGTCTGACCCGTTGAAAAAATTCACAGGACCCATAGAATAAAATTAAACTCACATTTCAGATTTAACATCTCTTATAATTGGCATTAAAATTATTAACAAACATAAGATTTATAAACAGCAATAAACAGCATCAAGTGTCACATGTCACATATGACAACTTCAGTCAAAGTCATTGTGAAATATACAGTCAGACACTGGGGCCGGTGGGTTGTAGACTTCTATCGGACCGTTGGTGAATCTACCGGATTTGTCAGAGGGTCAGACGCTATTCATGAACACTGTTACCAGAGATTGTATTACCACACATTCAGGGTCATTGACCCATGTTACTCAGTACTATACAGAACATGCTGGAAATCATCACAGAGACAGGACACTGGCAACAACGAATAAAGGTAGGGGAGGTAACTACAATAAATGCTGAATGAGTTGTGCCCTTGTCAAGTAGAATTTCATGACAGTGTCACATATTAATGTCTATGCCACTGCAATCATCCAGTGTCAATCTCATTTCTATCGCGACCCCATGACCCTTTTGTCACCAAGACTTTATTTCAGGGGTGGAAATAACTTTAAAATTACTAGTGTACTCCGGAACAGTGGCACATGTAAAATCACTTGCCCTGATAATTTTTGCACTATACCGGCCGTTTTCTTGTTGATTTTTTAAAATAAACAACATAATTAAGATTGGAAAGTCAACTGGACACCGGTACAGTGTGATATACAAATTTGCTTGCCCGACAGAAAAAAACACTGGACTCGGACGTCGGGCAATAGGTTTCCACCCCTGTGTTTATCAGTATGGATGGAATGACATGATGCTAAAAACAGAGATCAATCAAACTGAGCTGTTCTTTGATGAATAGAAAAAGCAGCAACATCATTAGTAATTGATAAGACTTTTGCATAGCATCATGAATACAAGGTTCTACTCAGAAAACCATCTTTTCATAACAGCCACGTGTCTTGATGAAAGCTATCCAGACCTTAATCATACAAGACCACCTACAAGCTGGTTTCACATTGAAAAGATGCATATACCTGATTGTTGATTAGAGCTCATGAGTGAGATAAGATTTTAAGTCACATCGGCAATATTTCAGCCATATCATGACTATTAACAAGGTATAATGTCATAATAAATCATTATAAAAACCTGACGGCGAAGGACAGTAAAAATAACTAGAATATCACAGATATAATATTAAAACTAGTATGAAAATCTAAAATATCTTAACTATGAAAGACAATACAATATAAAAAAGTGGCTATAGATTGCCAACAACTGAAGGTAGATCACCATACTAGGGACCATGGGGACTTACAGTACCTATGCTACCTGCATGGACCCTAGCTGGATTTACATCATCCCTTCAGCCATTGGCAATTGTAGTCAAAATTAGCCATACTTTAAAATAACGCATATTCTACGATAAGAAGAGACATGAGGTAGGAAGAATCCTTTGAATGAAATGGGACTTACAGATTAGAGCTCATAAATGAATAACATCCTGTCCTAGGTTACAATAAGAGAAGTGGGACCAGCAACATCCGTTAAAAAAATGATGTATATTTCAGATGAGAGAAAATTGGTGACAGGCTATTGTTTCTTCCTTGTTGACTGCTCAATGACAAGAAGTAACCTGAAAGCCATGATCCCTAACAGTTGATTTTCTAGGACAATGGGCACCCTTTGAAGTCACATTTGACACGTTAAGATAGGGTTTTCAAGACATCTAAAAGGAGTATTTGTACCATGGTGTATCAGATTCAGATTTGCACACATCATTTATCACATCGAGGAGCAGGTATAAAAGCATCCAAGTTTCAGCACGTCATTTCACTTTACACTGTAACACTTCATCAATCACTGGAACTATTGGGCGGTGGGGTAGCCTAGTGGTTAAAGCGTTTGCTCGTCACGCCGAAGACCCGGGTTCGATTCCCCACATGGGTACAATGTGTGAAGCCCATTTCTGGTGTTCCCTGCCGTGATATTGCTGGAATATTGCTACAAGCGGCGTAAAACTGAATTCACGCACTGGAACTATCAGTCAGTAGACTCTTTTATCAATAACCGGAAACCTTACTCAGACTTACTACAACTACGACTACGTTTATAAAAAACACACTTGGTGCATATTTGCAACAACATGTGTAGGACGAAATAAAGGAACTAACTAAGTGGTACCTTAGAGTTCATCATAACCATAGTCTGTTATCCTCTGCTTCTAACTGGAGAACTCTGCAGTATTTCAACCATATTCCTTTGAAACTGACAAATTAAATATATTAAGAGGTAAACTATCATTGTCTTCAACTGAAATGCTCGATTCCAATCTCTCTGTTCACTGCACCATCCCTGTCGAGGTGGGCCAGGGTTAATTCATTATCAGTACCTAAAGAATCCTTGGACTGGCAAATACTGGCATTATTCTTGGTCTTATATGTAATGGACCTATACCACATGGTTTGCAGTCATCACATACGTTAATGGACAGTTGTCCAACATCAATGTTTCAGGCAAATATACTGACATGGACTTTTTCATGACTGTACCATTACTTAAAGGAGTGAGTGATTGAGTGAGAGATTGAGTGAGTGAGTGAGTATAGTTTTACGCCGGTTTTAGCAATATTCCAGCAATACCACGGCAGGGGACACCAGAAATGGGCTTCACACATTGTACCCATGTGGGGAATCGAACCTGGGTCTACAGCATGAAGACCAAACACTTTAACCACTAGGCTACTCCATCACCCTCTTTATACAAGTCCAGAGGAGCAAGTTATCAAAACTCTGTTGATGTTGCATATGTCCGTTTCATAATATATCAGTCTCATCCAGGACTACTGCATCAAGACAGTGGTTGCTATGGTTACCTAAGTGCCAGCATGTTGTGAAGGTATAGTGTATATTGTGTAAGTGTCACACCTATTAGCAGATTCCTGTTGCCAGATTGAGCTAGATCACCTCTCTGGTACAGACATACACAGGATAATGTATCTCTTAGCTGTCAGTTCAAGCCTCCACTTGAAATACTAATCATCTTGAATGATAAGATCAACCCCTCTTCATATGTATGTGCCTACGCTCGGCAAGAATAATGTCAATCATAGGATAAACTGGTTGCAATTTCTATGATGACATTTATGTTTTGATTTTGATTTTCACCTAAAAAAAACCCCAAAGAATATTTCTATATAAAAGTACATTCCTGAACAGAAAACGTGTCTCATTAGGTCTTACAGATGCCAGTGTTTCACAATAGTTTCAAGTTCCAAAATGTGTGGGTGGTTCTAAAAATCTTGCTGCATCAAAGCTTATTAAAAATATATCAAGTTAAGAGATCGCTCACCAGTGTCAGCAGAGACCATGGTCTCTGGTGTCGACTTTTAACATTTTGGGCAAGAAAAAATAACATTTTAAATGAACTATAACCTACAGATCAGTTCTTAATTAGCCATCAGTAGTCTAACATTGTGACACATTTAATGCTATGTTTCAGTTTTCTTATTCCAGTGTCAGTTGTGAAACACTTGAAGCCCTGTGGAGACGAGAGATAGTGTAAGGGGGATAACTCCTCTGGGTATGTTTCAGCCTACCTTCAGTCAGTTGGAGTTCACCCTGTCTCCAATGACTTGATGATAAACAGAAATGATAAAATGATAACGTCTCAAAGAAATATTCAATTTAATGAGTTTAAACATGTTGGAGGGAAGAGACCAGATGAGCAAATACTAAACATATACTGACAAATAAACAATGATCGCAACAACGTAAAAATGTTTAACACAACTTTGTTAAAAATCAGTAATTACGAAACATACTCATAAGGATTAAAAACAGAAACTAGTCATTAGTTTGAGCCATATAACAGCCTAAAGCATACATCAATATTTCAGTTGGCATTGGCTTGTTCAAACCTGTACTAACATTACCTCTTCTGTTTATAGTGTAAAACCATCCTACACCAGCACGACACATAAAACAGAAAATACAAGGCAGCAGAAACAGCTCCAGCCAACAGGAGATTGAGTTGTAATTGAGATAAATATTGTTCTGTGATGCCGGCAAGTTGTGTTTACAATTCTTATTACTGTCCAACTGTCCTAGTTCAATCAATACCATCCATGATGGAGCCATGCAGATCACTCATGAGACAAAATATATGAAACTTCCGTCGGCAAAATAGTATTTGGTTTCCATGGTAACACAGAAAGCTACCGTGAGGATTATGCGATCAATTGTGAGTTACCTGCATGTTGGGACAGATGAGCCCCTGATAGGCGTCGACATATTTGAAAGCCACAATTTTACACCATGATTAAGTTTTGATCAGCATCATCATTCTCAAAACAAGCTTGAAATATTCATTAACCATTTCCTTGGTAGTGACCTTGAACATCTCTGTTTTTCAGATGAAAACTGTACAATAATTCTCTTCAGGAAAAGCTGATTAATATTGTTGCTATTATCACTGTTGGCAATATTTCAGGCAGGCAACTATTCAAGGTCTGATCCTCACTGTTTCAAAATATATGCAGACTTATTTAACACATAACAGATATTTAAATGCCAATTTAGGCGAATTTATTGCAACTTGAAATTCCCTTTTATAGTGACTATTTTCATTTATTATGACTGCCATCAATATAATGGTAGAATTAAACATCTAAATGATGTCAGCTAAATGATATTAGGTTTCGCCTTCAGTTGACAGCATGTCTTTGTACCTTAATGAGATGGAGCTTATCTCAAAATATCTATCACTGGTTTACCTGGTCCAGTGTTAGTTATAGCTGTAATTTAGATGGAATATCCTTCAGTGTATACTTAAATAATAAATGACAAATAAAATGTGAGATACATGCAACAAAAAACCCATCTTGTTTCAGTCATTCTAAGTCCTTATACTATTACAATATGATGAACACACTACTCAAAATTACACTTTACTACTGTTAATCTGGTCTGAATCTATAATATGTGTGTTCTTTAACAAGTATAGTTTCCTTTGAGTAGTATATCATGATATATCATATGTGAAAAGCTTTACAATCATAAACAATTCCAGTAGTCAAACATATCTAACGGATAACTTAAAAGATGCTTATCATTGCGAACAAATGACTTGTGGTCCCAGCTGCATTCCCTTACTATAGGTAGACAGGATTCTTTTCCATTGTAATCTACAGCTACTGAAAACATTTATCACACTTATTCTGTCATTACAAGTTTAGTTAATGCATTTTGTTTTGTCTCCAACAGTGCCCATGAAAAAACAATACAGGGTTGTACCCTAAAACTATGATTGTTTGGGTAATCTTTGAGATCACCTGTTCAGTTTCTGGTTGTTATTTCAGTTTGTGAACACAACATAATTAAACAAATTTCTTACCTGGAAGGTTGTTACAGGTGGTGCAGAGGATGGTGTTACGTGAGGGTGAGGAGGTCAGAGCTGTCACTGCCACAGACCTCACTGTAGCATACAGGAGTGATGAGCACTGTTGAGAGAAATGACACACTGAAGTATGATGTCCAGCACAGAATCACTTTATATCCCTTGTTCAGTAATACACAGTGTAAAAGCTAGGAGACGAGGGACAAACTAACCAAGACAGTCACTTCCAGGCAGAACAAGCTAAGAGATGGGGGACAAATGAACCAAGAGTTACTTCCACAGAGAACATACAAGGGCACAATCAAAATAAGAATGACTTCACTTTCACGAACACTTGATATAAGTTGACTCTTGCTACATGTTGCTACTGGCCCCAACAAGCTACAGGGGGACTTAGCCCGCCCCGCTTCATCATTGTGGGAATGTGAGGATTAACTTAATTAACTCCTATAGCAGTTAATCCCATCAAACAGTGGCCTGCTGTAAGCAGCCATAAATGAGCAGAGATTTCATTATTTCAATTGAACATTGTCCGGACACAACAAGGCACTTAAGTACCAGTTGTTTTCAATCAGGCTAATTGATTTGATTCTGCTGCAGGTGGCATCATGCAGTGCAACAATCACACTGTAGACTGAGCACTAATTAACCCAGCTGCCATAGCAGGGGGATTCTGGCCAGGTCCAGGAGTACCTGTGGGGCCCACAGTCACTGTTGATGGTGTCTGTCAGCCTAGATGTCACAAAGGAAAAAGATGCTACAGGTGCAGTCATGCCTTGGTTCTCTCTCATGGACAAAGTAACCCGTCTCTTGGTTGCAGTCTATGCAAACCACTAGTCCTGTGTTGTCTTGAACTGAAGCATTGATGTATGGACTTTCTACAAAATTGTGAGTTTAGTTTTACAACACACTTGGCAATATTCCAGCTACATTGTGGCGGTCTGGAAATAATCAAATCTGGACCAGACAATCAAGTGATCAACAGCATGAGCATCGGCCTACGCAATTGGGATACCATGACATGTGTAAACCATTTTAGTCAGCGAGCCTGACCACCCGATCCCGTTAGTCGCTTGTTATGACAAGCATGGGTTACTGAAGATCAATTCTAACCCGCATCTTCCTGGGTCACTTTTTACAAAAACATCAGGCATAAAATGGATGCTAGAAAGACAGTCATGGTCTCACTGATTGTCCAAATGGTAAAGTAACTGACTGTCATGGTTGCTGTCTGTATCTTATACTATGCAATCCACTAATTCAGTGTTAGAAATGCATATTTGTCAAAAGGATGCCTTGGGCACCAGACAGATAATTTAGGCATGCCTTTGTGAAAATAAGTGTGCCCATACCTTATGATGATCCAATTTAAAACATCACTACAATTATGCCATTTTAATTTATTGTTTAAAGAATCGGTAAAATCATGTAAACCTGTAAACTTGAGAGCTGGATTTCCTGAACACTGTCATGAGTGTAAGAATAGTTTAGCTTCATACTGTCTTGGGTCAATAACCTTACCCTGGTGTGACAAACTATGTTATCATCGAAAACAAGATTTCCTGTTATGTGCACTGGCATTCAAATGGCCACGTCGTAAACATAGTATGATATTGGGCATGAATATAATATTCTGTTCATTACCAAAGTCGTCAAATTGAGAAAGATACACCCAAATCTTCTTTCAAACATAGGCTAGCTACCTGCCGTCGCCTATGTAGAACGCAACGTCATTAAAGAAACGTGACGTCATAGCATTATTCATGACGTCACGTCACTATGACAAAGTGATATTTTGCCCTAGGGCATCGTATGAAAAATATGAACCCCGATATTATCTCCCTCGTAGGTAATAAATATCATTAGTAACAAAGGATATCACATTGAATGTAGATTAGTCATGGTAGGAGTCATCAGGGATGTCACGATTCCCAAATGCATTGATTAAATCTTCTCAGACAATATGATATGCAATATTTAATTGACTGTATTGATTCATATTTAATTCAACCTGGTGCATATTTTAGTCCACTTCAATGAAATTATGTTTAGCAAAAAGGATCTACCTACATTATATCAACAATTTTAGCAGAATTAATTTGCTCTATATCTACATGGTACAATGTATGTTGTTTTAGGATTCAAATTCTGATGTAACGTTTTTCTAACTAGCATTCATACTCCAGATTCTTTGAACTTTGACTGAAATTAAAGCGCTATTCGTCAAATACGCGCCAAGACCGATATTTCAAATCTTTTGGTGTTCTCCATACTTTATATAAAAAAATTTGAAGTTGGAAATTACCCGATATTTCAAATCTATCATGAGTTGGTGTATATCTTCTTGGGAAATATCTGAATCATGACAACCCTAGTACATATGTAGTAGTTAGACAGAATAATTAGATAAGGACAAACTTTATGGATGAACAAGTTCTTTATTCAGGTGGTGTGACATTTCGATACAGATTCTTGTATCCTTGTCTAGCAGGTAGAAAACAGGTAGAAAACAGGGATACAGTATATACTTACAGGGTTTTACGGGACACATGATTCCTGCGTATTTGACGCAGAAATTTGATGAAGTACCCCCAAACTAAAATCCTTGTGGACACAATATAATTTTGTTCTGAGAAAGAACTGTCTGAGTTTGTAATGTTACCCCATATTAAATCTAAACATTCTGTTTACAATCATTATTCTAATGACATTGAAACTAACACATATTATGACATAATCATCGTCAAATGGGAAGCATCCATGATCATTGATTTCATGCAAATTGATGGACCTCCAATTTTGGAAATGGACTCCCCAGGACTCCCAGGTTTGAAGAGCTATGTAAAACCCTGTACTTACCAAAGTAGCAAGAAGATAACTACGAAATATAGTGATGTGATGACAAGAGGTAACATCTAGAAGTCAGTGGGGTGTAGAGAGCAGGATAAGTGGAACATGTTTACACTTGTTAGGTCACACCATGTTCTAAATGTTGCTTTCTGTACAAGCAATGGACCTGTTACCATATTAATGTGAGCAAAGGAGATTTTTTCACAATAACGTCATGCAAGGATGAACATGATTAATATACTGAGTTTGTTATCTAATGATTCAGATGGGTGCACAATGTACATGGTCTAGACTACCAGCTGTCACACAGCCTTTTTGTGGAGGTTGTAGGCTGTCTCACAGTCCCTGAACCACATTATTTTCTTTCTGCCTAGCCCTTTCTGTAATGCTATAGCCCTAAATGAAGCACCTGTGAAGGTCCAGGTTAGAATATTGATCTTCAGTAACAAAAGGCTTGTCGTAAGAGGCGACTAACGGGATCGGGTGGTCAGATTTGCTGACTTGGTTGACGCACATCATCGGTTCCCAATTGTGCAGAGCGATGCTCATGCTGTTGATCACTGATTGTCTGGTCCAGACTCAATTATTTACAGACCGCCGCCATATAGCTGGAATATTGCTGAGTGCGGCGTAAAACTAAACTCACTCACTCATTCACTAAATGAAGCAAGTCTAGATTTCCTCAGGTTCTGAATCTCCAAACTCACCAGATCTCCTTTTCAATTTGAATGGGTTTATTGGTCACTATCAAAATTATATATGGTTTTACGCTGCTTTTAGCAATATTCCAGCAATATCACGGCAGGGGACACCAGAAATGGGCTTCACACATTGTACCCATGTGAGGAATCGAACCGCGGTCTTCGGCATGACGAGCGAATGCTTAACCCCTCACCGCCCCTATTTATTCAGAGACTAACCATCAGTCTATGGAAGCTGTAGTGCCTGAGTGAGTTAGATCACTGACTTTGTGTTCTGGTTGTTAGATGCATCACCCTGAGAGTGACAATGGGTTCGAATCCCAGAAGTGTCTCAACCCAGAAGATTAGTAGAAGTACAAGATTCACAGTATTGGGTTCCCCACACGGGCACAATGTGTGAAACCCATCATAAGAACAACGCACAGGACAAGAGTTCATGACACAAGACAGGATCAGAACACATGATGATGACACATGATCAGGAAATAGGACACAAGACAGGATCAGAACACATGATGATGACACATGATCAGGAAATAGGACACAGGATCAGGTAACAAGACACAGGATCAGGTAACAAGACACAGGATCAGGACATACAACATAGGTACAACACACAGGACAAGAGTTCATGACACACGACACATGATCAGAACAAATGATGATGACACATGATCAGGTAACAAGACACAGGATCAGGTAACAAGACACAGGATCAGGTAACAAGACACACAGAGTCAGATTACAATATTCACAGGATTCAGACTCAAAACCCAGGATCAGGACACAGGATTCATAGGATGAGAACATAAGACACAGGATCAGAAACAAGACCAATCAGAAAACAAGAAAGGATAAGGACACAAGACATGGGATGAGGAAACAACACACGAGATCAGAAACAAGACAGGTAAGGAAACAAGAAAGGAACAACGCATGGGAACAGGACACAATACATAAGTTCAGGACATAGGACATGGGATCAAGACACAAGACACAGAGTTTGGACAAGACTCATAGGGCCTTGACATAAGAGTCACAAGGTCAGAAGTCAACTCTCATTGGGTAGGATCATATAGGTTCAGGTTACAAGACTCATATGACGTCAGCCAGTGAATCAAGAGTCACAGGGACTGATTCGGACACAAGACTCAGTCATATGATGTCAGCCAGTGAATCTGAGCTCAAGAGTCACAGGTACTGATTCAGACACAAGACACAGGGTCTTGAAAAGGTCAGGACGCAACACACATTGGGTTGGCACACAAGAATCACAGAGTCTTGACACAAGACAAAGGATCATGACACAAGACACAGGGTCTTGACATAACTCACAGAATCATGAGTCATGTTATCTGATTCAGACTACCAGCTGTACAATAAAAGCTCTGTCCTGAAGTTTTACAAAGGTATCTAGCATGTGCAGAAGGCTCACTATATTTCAATAACAATATTTGAAAAAAAACATATTTACCGGCTCATTCCAAACTAGCGACTGACAACAACAATCCAAACAGTAATTCTCCAAAACAACAGGAGTCGTAAATCACCGAAGTTCATCATTATATCCTTGTCAATAATTCCTACAGGTTGCCTGGCAACCAAGTTAAACCACTCGATGTTAGAGCAATCAAATCTCACACAATGTAATTATTGCTGCACTTGCTTCCTGCCAAGTCAGTCATGACCGGGTAGCTGTACAGAAGGAACTTCAGAGCAGTCAAGCACCACAAGTGAGATGAAACACCGAAATTTGACAGGAAGGAATCCTGTAGACAAAGACTGAACAGTTTCTTGGATACCATTGAGGTGACAATTTAATCGTGTCGGAGAGGTTGTGTGTCGTGTATTGGTTGTGTGTTGTGCCTGCCGGTGGTGCTGATCAGTATCGGTGTATGCAGCATCGATGATCACTCTACACACAGCTCTCGTTACTCTCATCAGCTTTGATTAACTTGGGTAACCGGAAGGCCTAGCAGAGACCCAGATAATGCCATTACCTCTCTTAATAATGCATTACAGGTACCACTTGTCACAGGCGCTATGGCAAAGGGAGGTAACTCATGTGGGATGACAGAAACAACCTCAAGGCTGATTACACCAAGCACATTCAAACAAATTAAAATGGCCCGGTTGACAGTGCTGCAGAAGCAATTTCAATCAGTATTAAGCATTCATGAAGGACGCAGCATTTTGTGTAACTCCAACAATAACAATGTTTAGAATTTGATCATCCTTTTATCAAACAATTGATACTGCATGTTGGGGAAAGCAGGTATATTTAGCTTAATTCCCGTATTGACTTATTGAGCATGTAAAGGGAATTGATTGTGCCAGGAGAATGACAAGGCGCAGCAAGTTGGTAGCACACAGCGGGCTACTTGCATCAGAACCATATGTGTGGACATGTTAATGTTTCCCCCTGACCAAACCCAAGAATGGTATATGCGTTCTCAGGCAAAAGTAACCGAGACCATGCTCCTATTTGTCCATAAAGTGATTTTCTATACTCTTTCAAAGCATATTACTCAAGCATTTATTGCTTTAAAACTTTTAAATAGTTAAGCTGCTGATTTGGTTGGAAAAACAATATTGAAATTTGGAAACAGTTTGAACATTTCAAAGGGAAAAAAATGAGGTTAGGCATTTTGTAAAAATGATTAATCTATTGTGATTTGTCTTCACAAGTGGTTTGCAGGCACGTAGCAAGCCAATGTTTTCGTGTAAGCCGAAAGGTCCCAAAGCTTTATATTAGATAGTATTGAGGGCTTGCCCAACCCTTTTAGCAACAATCATGTGTAAGCCCGGGCTTTTTTTTCACAATGGCAGCTACGCCCCTGGTTTGTTGTGTATGCAGGGAGAAGGCTGATCAACCAGTAAAGACATGTATGTTTATATCTAAAATTAAAATATTATCAAAAACCAAAAATACATGCTTTCAAGTCATTGAGTATTTACTAAAATTATATAAAGTTATCATTCACAATGGATGTTAGATCAAGGTTTCTTTGAGTATTACATATATTTTTACTTCCATGAGTTCAGTATATTCCATATTTCTACATCAATGAGTAGACATATTTATTAACGATTCTGCGTAATTGCTGCTTCGGGCGACTTCTAATTTGCATCTGTTGGATCACTGCACCATGTGCGTAACATTCTTAATCCCACAACAGCTATATACCATGTATACCTGCCTCATTAGCAACACTGGTAAGCACAATGCAGCATATTGTTTATGCATTATTCACAACAGTTATCAGTTCAGGTATGTGTAGTGCACACTTTCAATTAGACTTGCACAAGTTTCTTATCCAATATATATTAGTTATAACTTATATAAATAATCAGAAGCTCACCCTACAAGCCTGACATACTCTACTGTCTGCTTACCTGTCATAAGGACAGAAATACCAGTACAGATCCACAGTATTCAGCTTTGGAGCAAGGCCAGCTTTCGATCAGTAATTGAAGTGCTTGTTGTAACACTTTTGACAAAATTGTCAGCAAACAACACAAAAGTAACTGGGGAATTATTGATGTATTTTGCATATTTTGCACAAAAATACAATTGGATCTCTGCTTATGATCGTAATTATCACAAATTTCAGTTATCAATAAATTTATTTGCTCACTGAGTGAGTGAGTGAGTTTAGTTTTACGCTGCACTCGTCAACATTCCAGCTACATGGCAGTGGTCTGTAAATAATTGAGTCTGGACCAGACAATCCAGTGATCAACAGCATGAGCATCTATCTGCACAATTGGAAACCGATGATGTGTGTCAACCAAGTCAGCAAGTCTGACCACACAATCTCGTTAGTCGCCTCTTACTACAAGCATTTTGTTACTGAGATCAATATTCTAACCTGGACCTTCACAGGTGCTTCATTTAGGGCTATAGCATTACAGAAAGGGCTAGGCAGAAGGAAAATAATGTGGTTCAGGGACTGTGAGACAGCCTACAACCTCCACAAAAAGGCTGTCTGACAGCTGGTAGTCTAGACCATGCTGATCAACAGCATGAGCATCGATCTGCGCAATTAGGAACCAATGATGTGTGTCAACCAAGTCAGCGAGCCTAACCACCTGATCCCGTTAGTCGCCTCTTACAACAAGCATGGGTTACTGAAGATCAATACTCTAACCCAGACCTTCATGGGTTGCATATGCTCACTATTATAATGACCACAGTTACTACAATTTCAACCAAACATAGAGTGTATATCAATATCATGGAAAAATATAATTTTATGTCACACTGTATGGTATGAATCATATGGATCTCTGAAACTACCCTTTTGTATTTGACATTGTTTACAAAAATTACATATAGTCACATTGAGAACAGACCTTGATAGTAAATCTAGACCCTCAACCAAGTAAACCCATTGGACAATTTGAGGGGTGGTGGGGTAGCCCAGTGGTTGACTGACTGACTGACTGAGTTTTGGTTTTATGCCGCTTTTAGCAATATTCCAGCAATATCACAGTGGGGACACCAGAAAAAATGGGCTTCACTCTAAGTACCCATGTGGGGATTCGAACCCGGTCTTCGGCGTGACAAGCCAACGCTTTAACCATTTAACCACTAGACTACCCCCCCCCCCCCTCAGTGGTTGAAGCGATCGTAATACCGAAAAGCCAGTTACGATTTCTGCAATGGGTACACAGAGTGAAGCTCATTCCTAATTTCGCCCATTGTAATATCTGTAATACAGCAGCATGAAACCATACTGTCAGTCACCAGGTATGTTTGAATCAGGTGGTCAGCAGGTCACACAGGTCACAATTCTAATTGCATGTCATTGTGCCTTTGTCATCTGCATCATTGCTCATTGCTTGGTCCAGACTTGATATCTAACTGTTGTGTTTATAACTCACACTATCAACTAATAACAAATTGCCAGCACACACAAATCAGAGAATAATTAGTGCATATTCTTTACCACCAGGGCCCCACTCCACGTAGATTTCCTTGTGCAAAGCTCCGGGTTAGAACTGGTTTCAGTAACCCACGTTTGTTGTAACAAGTGACTAACAGGATTGGGTGGTCAGACTCATGATGCTGATCACTGGATTGTCTGGTCCAGACTCAATATTTTACTGACCGATGTAATATAGCTGGAATATTGTTGAGTTTGGTGTAAAACTAAACTCACTCACTCACAAACGAACCCCTTCATCCTCCCACCCAGCCTTCCCTCACTCATTCACACTGGCCAAGGACGTGTTCCCGCTTTGTTAACACATAAACTTTCACTCATCTAAATACTGTTGACTGTGGCGTTAAACAACAAACCAACCAACCTTGTGCTCAGCTGATTATATATCCTATGCCATAACACAGACCAAGACTCACATGATTCAAACAGATAAAAAACACTAAAATTTAGGCTTTTTAGTTAAGTTAAAAACAACATTCTGTCAATATCTTCTTAAATCCAGCATTCATTACTTGTACATTAACATGAATAGTCTTTAAATGAGATTTGAACATCACAAATTTTCAAAGAAATCTACACAACCAACAAAATATCATAAATTAAGTCTGTCAACACTGTTAATACTTTTACTCACAAGTATATGTTATTTTCACAAATACAAGGTCTTTAAACCATTTTTAAGGCTTTTCCAGGCTTGGTTGATACTAGAAATCCAAAACCTTTTCAAGCCTGTATGAACCATGTAGACAGTTGTAATGCTCAGATCACTATGCTAACAATGCCAAAGCCAAAGCCACACTACATGCAGGGTTCCCATTTTTTTTGTGAAAAATAATTCCAGGATTTTTCCAAACAAATATTGCTTTTTCCAGACACAACAATATATGTCCTAGGGTATTTTGATACCTTTAAACTTATATTACTGTGTTTGAAATACAACAATATCTTATCTACGCCCTCCCATCACCCCTTACAGCTGTCTATTTACACGTCTTTATGATAAGATGACATAATAAAAATGAAACATCAATTGAATACATCTTAATGTTTAGAGTATTAAAACCACATGTATTTAAGCAAGTATTCACATATATGCAAACTAATGCAGATACACATGTCAATGGCTGCCATAGCCCTTGTAGTACAGTTAAGATATACAGTTTTGTTAGATATAAAAAAACCCAAGATTATTCCATGATTCCATCCATTTTTTTTCAAATTCCATGATTTTTCCAAGACTGGAAAATGGAATGTGAAATTTCCAGGTTTTCCAGGTCTTGTGGGAACACTGAATATGAGATTCTATAATACTCTACAATGTTGGCATGACAACACACATTGTGAAATCTGAAGAATACATTGAGCACACCTTGTACAAACCAATAATTGGAACCGGATCCAAAAGGCAAAAATATTTACCTTCCCCTAATCCCTTCAAAAGCTCATACTTATGTAGTACAAGCTGATTCCACTGTGATTCCAATGTGGCTCGTGTAGAGGGTATACTCTAACTAAATTATACAGACTGATTGCAGTAGGTTTTTCTCTGTTATCTGGTCTCCCAAGAGTTCAAACACAATAAAATATGCATGTGAGGAAACATGAAGGTAAGATAAGGCTCTCATTAACCTTGCAGCTGCTACTGGCCTTGACCTTGACACTTGTAACTCATCTGTTTACTATCATCATGACCATGATGACCAAAACAATAAGTTAAATTTACAGCACATCATGGCAGTGTGTGTGTGCGTGTGTCCAAAGGTTAGGGGGAAATGCTCCTCTTTGGGGAGAAGGGGTGTCTGGATCCGCCCCAGCTCAACATCATGACTGACTGACTGACTGAGTTTGGTTTTACGCCGCTTTTAGCAATGTTCCAGCAATATCATGGCGGGGGACACCAGAAATGGGCTTCACACATTGTGCCCATGTGGGGATTCGAACCCGGGTCTTCGGCGTGACGAGCCAACGCTTTAACCATTAGGCTACCCCACCGCCCCCTCAACATCATGAAGCACCTAATAAATGGAAGATCTCAAATATATTTCTAATGAGCCAAAGCTAACTATAACTGAATACATGCCAACACTGAGGTGAATTTGAAAACTTTTGAAAAATAATCAATTACAGGGATAGAAATGCAATTTTTTTCAAAGGATGCCACAAGGGACCAAAAAGGTAATTCATGTGTGCCTTTGTGAAAATAAGTGTACCCATTCCTTCTGATGATCCAATAAAACTTGAACATTTCAATTTATTGTGTAATTCATCGGTAAACACAATGTAAACTTGATACCAGGATGTCCTGAACACTATCATTACTGCAAGAATTGTACAGCTTCATGTGTCTGTCACCTAGCCCATAAACTATGTTATCATCCAAAACAGGATTTCCTGTTGTGTGCACTAGCATTCAAAATGGCTGAGATTGAGAATGCCACTGATAAATATTTTTATGAGGTGCAAAACTAGGTTTGGAATCATTTGAGCTGGTCAAATGTATCACATTTTCCATTAAAGGAATCATGATGAGCAATATTTATACAGTTTTAGTTGTGCTGCTTACAAATCAATACAAGGTACTGCAGAGTAATTAAAATGGCAGTACACAATAGTGTGGCAGTACAAAATTCAATGGCAGTATGAAATATAATGCCACAATAACAGGAGTGCTCAGTGACAATAACATTCACCAAGTAAGATATCCAGGGTGATTATTTTATAGTTATTTTAAATTATTCTTCATTTCTATAATCTTCAAGCCTTCCCAGAATGTCTAAACTATGCCTGATTAATTTATGCTGTTCCAGAAGATTCCAGATTATTCTTGACTCCAAAAGTATCTAAATACAGCAATGGCCTTAACTGAATCTCATACAATGCATGAAACTCATTTCTGGTGTCTCCTGCCATGATATTGCTGGAATGGAATATTGCTAAAAGTGGCGTAAAACCACAAGCACTCACTCACTCTACTGAATCTCAACAGAAACAATGTAATACACCCAAACACTGTTTAACAATAAATTACACTGCAATGACACACTGGCCCAAACAAATTGCAAAATGTTTTCTGCATAATTTTAACAGGATTCGAAACAGTTTCGTTTAATATCAACTGCTGTTCAATTCATAGGTAGCATTAGCAACATGGAGAAACAAAGCGAATCAACAAGGACTTTGAATATCTATTCCTAAAAAATGAGTACAGACAAATACCAGCTTATTATAATTTTTGTGGTCAACAGAATAGATGAGAAGTGAGCAGGTTAATTATGAAATATCTCTGTTATGAAGTTACCATACATAGTGTGTTTTCTCCCTTGAAAACTTAAAATGTCTGTAAATTAGTGTAACCTTAAGTTGCTTATGTACAATACCAACTGAATCATATCAGGTCAGAAAGGTAGGCTGCCATGCTCAACATTTGAATTTCACATGAGCACAATCTGAAGAAAACAAAAACTGGAGTAATATCTAAGCATATTTGGTTGTTTTTTAATGCCACACTCTGCAATATTCCAGCTATATGGGAACGTGATCAACAGCATGAGCATCGATCTACGCAATTGTGATATGATGACAGTTGTCAACCAGGTCAGCGAGCCTGACCACCCAATCATGTTAGTTGCCTCTTACGACAAGCATGGGTTGCTGGAAACCAATTCATTGGTTAACTCAACTGTAAACTGTAATGCAGAGCTTTAAAAACAAACTGCAAGAAATGACAAGCTAAATCTTCTTTTCTGGAGATTATTGAAAATAGATAGGTGGAGTGGTAGATGGAAAATTGTGACCCATTTAATTTTACGTTCCTAATATTCAACAAAACAAATTTGTGTACTTAAGAGAAATTGTGTGAAAAGAAATATATCTTTCAACATGTGCTTTGATGGCTCTTGGGATAGCTTATCAAAGGTTAGAATTAGTTAGACTCTATAAAAGTATTAATGTTCAAGTGATATGTATTGATGTCCAGTAAACATTGGATAGCAAATGTGTAAAGGTAAAAGTTCACCGCCACATGATTAGCAGTGATAGCATGTGACACCATATTCCTTCGCCAATCATTGGAATGAAAACCAATCAAAAGTGACACAGAAAGAAAATGAATTGTCATTTATGCATTAGCTTGATTAGTGATTGTGTATGGGTTAACTTAGATTTTGTAGTGACAGATCAAGTCAACATAGCTTTTTCAATGGTGACCCCACTGTCACAAACATCCATAATCTGTCAGTAGAGTTCTGTTTGGGCGAAAAGAGTTCCTTACGTACCCCCCGCCTATTTTTGTGATGAGCAAACACTATAGTTTAGTCTATAGTTTATAGTTAAAAATTAGGTAGGGTGTACGTAAGGAACTCTTACCAATAATCTATATCTAACAATCACAAAGATTATTGTATTGTAGTTGTTAAGGAATTTTCCATGACATATTAGTCAGCGGAAAAGACCAAACATTCCATATTCTAAATGGACCAGTGAACCCTGTACAATCCAGAATCATCACCAATATTCTAGCGTCGGGCATATATAACTGACAAAAGAATGGATAAAAACAGCCCTGAATGAGTTCTTACATTTAGTTTATGAATGTCCGTTGCAAAAAGAAAATAAGAAAGATGTCATCTACTAAGTAGGCTTTGTGTGTTATATTGCCTATGGCATGAACACCCTAAAACACCATATTCCGATATAAATGTAGCGAGATTCTATTACACGTTTTATGACGTAAGATTGGATTGCAGTTAAACATGCTCAATGATCATGATGATAAATATTCTATTCCTAATTTCTCTTAACGGCATGAAATAAACATGTAAGAAATGAAATTGAAATGACATTGCTATTTCTTCAAAACCGAGTATCAGAGCAGGGCTTAAAGCACAGTCATCACATCGGTAACTGCACATATGAAGTACACAAGGCTAAAGAGCAAAACAAGACCACCTGACGACGAGACACGACATGCATTGGCATTGTAAACAACACGCTCGAAAATGGAAATCACTGAGTTTACATCGCAACTAAGCCATGGATAATTCGCGGACATCAGATCCAGATTTGTATATGGAAATTCGTGTATTTCTGACCTAAACCGGCGCTGTATTGTCACATAATAAAACACGAACACGCTTTACCTGACTAATAAACAAAGTGACAGTCCAATTTCCCTCAAAGTATGCTCAGCGGAAGTGGCTCAGCAGCGGAGAATACCGGCTTTTCTCATTGGCTATTTTTGGTTGTGAGAAGCGCCATCTCTTGGCAGCGTTGACAAGCAATCTGTCAAAATCGGCCGACAAGTTGTCATACGCTGAAACTTAAATAAATATTTACCCACGTGTAGTTACAGGGACCCCATTCCGCAAAATCTAAAGTATTTTATTGTCAAACGATTCAGAGGTATTTTTTTCATATTCATTGTATTAATTGACATGCAACTCAAGTATCAATATGTGTTTAATTTTCTGATTAACAATACTTATATATCGCATAGGCTGGAGTTTACAATCGTCGGGTACCTGCCTTGCTACTTCGGGAAGATAATTAAGATGGATTTGGTACCCCGTTGCTTTGCGTGATGAATGTGTCACATATACATTCGCACTGCAAACAAGACTCTTTAAAGCAAATAACTGTTGTTATTTCCAAATAATTATCTTTAACTGCCAATCCCTGTTGTATTTGATTACACTTCTCTGACAAGAAAATACACTTTCGTGTTTCAATCCATATATATATCTGCATATACACGACGCCCTTTACCACCAGAGTTTAATTATACAGACTCTACTTAGGGCCTACCCCCAGAGTTTCAATCTTTCAGACACTCCTTACGCCCAGAGTTTAATCATTCAGACGCTCCTTACCCCCAGAGTTTCAACCATTCAGACACTCGATCCTCACCCCCAGACTTTCAATCATTCAGACGCTTTTAATCCCCAGAGTTTCGATTATTCAGACACTATACCCACCCCCAGAGTTTCAATCATTCAGACACGCCTTACCCCCTGAGTATAAATCATTCACGCCCAGAGTTTCTGTTATTCAGACGCTCCTAACCCCAGCGTTTCAATCATTCAGACACTTCTTACCCCCAGTTTCAGTCATTCAGACACTCCTTACCCAAAGATATGTTCAATCATTCAGACGCTCCTTACCCCCAGAGTTTTAATCATTCAGACGTTCCTTACACCCAGAGTTTCAATCATTCAGACTATCCTTACCCCCAGAGTTTCAATCATTCAGACGTTCCTTACCCCCAGTGTTTTAATCATTCAGACGCTCCTTACCCCCAGAGTTTCAATCATTCAGACGCTCCTTACCCCCAGAGTTTTAATCACTCAGACACGCCTTACCCCCAGAGTTTCAATCATTCAGACGCTCCTTACCCCCAGAGTTTTAATCATTCAGACACTCCTTAACCCTAGAGTTTCAATCATTCAGACGCTCCTTAAACCTAGAGTTTCAATCATTCAGACGCTCCTTAACCGTAGAGTTTCAATCATTCAGACATTCCTTAACCCCAGAGCTTCAATCATTCAGACGCTCCTTACCCCCAGAGTTTCAATCATTCAGACACTCCTTAAACCTAGAGTTTCAGTCATTCAGACGCTAGTTAACCCCAGAGTTTCAATCATTCACACGCTCCTTACCCCCAGAGTTTCAATCATTCAGACGCTCCTTAACCCTAGAGTTTCAATCATTCAGACATTCCTTAACCCTAGAGTTTCAGTCATTCAGACGCTAGTTAACCCCAGAGTTTCAATCATTCAGACGCTCCTTTACCGTAGAGTTTCAATCATTTAGACGCTCCTTAACCCTAGAGTTTCAGTCATTCAGACATTCCTTAACCCTAGAGTTTCAATCATTCAGACATTCCTTAACCCCAGAGTTTCAATCATTCAGACGCTCCTTAACCCTAGAGTTTCAATCATTCAGACGCTCCTTAACCCTAGAGTTTCAGTCATTCAGACGCTCCTTAACCCTAGAGTTTCGGTCATTTATACACTCCTTAACCCCAGAGTTTCAATCATTCAGACGCTCCTTAACCCTAGAGTTTCAGTCATTCAGACGCTCCTTAACCCAGAGAGTTTCGGTCATCATTTATACACTCCTTAACCCCAGAGAGACGCTCCTTCGAGTTTCGGTCATTTATACACTCCTTAACCCTAGAGTTTCAGTCATTCAGACGCTCCTTAACCCGAGAGTTTCAGTCATTCATACACTCCTTAACCCGAGAGTTTCGGTCATTTATACACTCCTTAACCCGAGAGTTTCAGTCATTCAGACGCTCCTTAACCCTAGAGTTTCGGTCATTCAGACACTCCTTAACCCTAGAGTTTCGGTCATTCAGACACTCCTTACCCCCAAAGTTTCAGTCATTCAGACATTCCTTAACCCCAGAGTTTCAATCATTCAGACATTCCTTAACCCCAGAGTTTTAATCATTCAGACGCTCCTTACCCCCAGACTTTCAATCATTCAGACGCTCCTTAACCCTAGAGTTTCAAACATTCAGACATTCCTTAACCCTAGAGTTTCAGTCATTCAGACGCTAGTTAACCCCAGAGTTTCAATCATTCAGACGCTCCTTAACCGTAGAGTTTCAATCATTCAGACGCTCCTTAACCCTAGAGTTTCAGTCATTCAGACATTCCTTAACCCTAGAGTTTCAGTCATTCAGACGCTCCTTAACCCTAGAGTTTCGGTCATTTATACACTCCTTAACCCCAGAGTTTCAATCATTCAGACGCTCCTTAACCCTAGAGTTTCAGTCATTCAGACGCTAGTTAACCCCAGAGTTTCAGTCATTCAGACGCTCCTTAACCCTAGAGTTTCAGTCATTCAGACGCTCCTTAACCCGAGAGTTTCGGTCATTTATACACTCCTTAACCCCAGAGTTTCGGTCATTTATACACTCCTTAACCCTAGAGTTTCAGTCATTCAGACGCTCCTTAACCCGAGAGTTTCAGTCATTCATACACTCCTTAACCCGAGAGTTTCGGTCATTTATACACTCCTTAACCCCAGAGTTTCAGTCATTCAGACGCTCCTTAACCCGAGAGTTTCGGTCATTCAGACATTCCTTACCCCCAAAGTTTCAGTCATTCAGACACTCCTTAACCCGAGAGTTTCGGTCATTTATACACTCCGTAACCCTAGAGTTTCAGTCATTCAGACACTACTTAACCCGAGAGTTTCTGTCATTCATACACTTCTTACCCCCAAAGTTTCAGTCATTCAGACGCTCCTTACCCCTAGATTTTCGATCATTTAGACACTCCTTACAACCAAAGTTTCAGTCATTCAGACGCTCCTTAACACCAGAGTTCCAATCATTCAGACACTCCTTAACCCCAGAGTTCCAATCATTCAGACGCTCCTTACCCCAAGAATTTCAATCATTCAGCCGCCCCTTACCCCCAGAGTTTCAATCATTCAAACACTCCTTACCACCAGAGTTTTAATTACAGGGATAATAAAGAAGTGAAATCAATACATAAAAACTACAACTCGTTATTCCAGTCATGGCGCTTAATCAAGGAAATACGGTATAGTTTCATTTGTATACTCCGAAGAATGTCATCCTTATACAACCTGAAGAAATCAATGATTCATACATCAACACATAACATATGCGATAACTTTCACATCTATAGTTATGACGTACACAGCGTGACTTGTTCGTGATTTCCATGGTGACAGGAACGCCTGTAGATCGCACGTGGAAGAATATTGGTTATATCGAGTACAGTTCTCTTACTCGTGTCAAGCCATGTACTATTGTTTCTCACCATCAACAATTGGTAACAGTGACACGGCAGCTGCAGCATCGTCCCGGGTTTGCCTGGTTCAGACACGACTACCTTGAATACAGGCCGCCGCCAGAATATGTCTGACAACAACAAAATACAACATTTATTTGCTTAACTAAAACAGTTGTGCTATAGCTGTTTCCGATTGCAAATCATTTATTGACGAGGATTGTTCTTCAGCAATTAATTAGGGGCGGTGGGGTAGTCTAGTGGTAAAAGCGTTCGCTCGTCACGCTGAAGACCCGGGCTCGATTTCTCACATGGGTACAATGTGTGAAGCCCATATCTGGTGTCCCCCGCCGTGATATTGCTGGAATGCTGCTAAAACCGGCGTAAAAACCATACTCACTCCCCCAGCAATTCATTTGACCATTGTCCAATGCAGTAATGGTTAGTCCTCGTTGTATACATATTACACCGTATTGGTAGTGTTTCTGCTGCCTGCACAGTTTCTAGTGACGGGGAATAACAGATATAGGCTGAATACCATATTTCCTCTACAAGACACTGCACCTCAAATTAACACACGACGACCCCTCCTCTTTGACGCCGGATCCTACGTTTTGTCAATAATGGCATCGTGTATTCATATTAATAAGACAGAAGCTATAGTCCTATTATATACTGAATATGTCTATGAATAATAATTATCTTTTCCTCACAAATAACCATTATTTTCGCAGGTCGTTGACCCGGCGTCTGATTCACAGTAGAAACTCGGCGTCTAATGGATCAAATACGGTACAACCATTTTCAGAACTGTAGAATTGGGGATCCACAGTACCAACATTAAGCAGAATACAAGACAGTTGACTTAAATATACGTCCCCAACTCTAATAGAGGAGTGAGAGAGTGAGCTTAGTTTTAAGCCGCACTCAGCAATATTACAGCTATATGGCGGCGGTCTATAAATTATGGAGTATTGACCAGACAATCCAGTGATCAACAGCATGTGCATCGGTCTACACAATTGGGAAACGATGACATATGTCAACCAAATCAGCGAGCCTCCGATCCCGTTAGTCGCCTCTTACGACAAGCATGGGTTACTGAAGATTAATTCTAACCCGGATCTTCACGGGTCTCGTTTGTGAGTGAATATGTTTCCTTGAGTGAGTGATGGCTGGCTGGAGGGGATTAGGGTAGGTGACTGAGATTTGGTCACTGAAAGATGGAGTGAACGACATCTTGGCCAGGGAATTGTTATGAGAGTTGGAAGGATCAATTGTTGGGCGAGTGAAAGGGATTGCGGCGGGTGGATGAATTTTAATGAAAGAAACAAACAGAATATCGGAAGAACAAACAAACATTTTTGGGGGAGTTAAAGATGTGTGGACGGACAAGTGAAAGGGGACCTACTTGATAGTGAGTTGGGTCTTTCTCGGTAGAATTCTCAACCACATCGATACCTACACCAAGTAGAAACCAGTAGTCATTTCCACAGGTGCAGAAAACAATTATCGATAATAAATGCAAGGAGATTATTTTCCCTCATGCCAGTACATACAGTTTGTCTCCATTCTTGGAGAAGGATAATGTTGATATTCTCCCTTACAACACCTAAGCCTGCGTCAGACAGCCCTGCAAACATCCGGCGCGTATGTTACAATGTAGTTTCCATAGCAACCGAAAGTACAAAAACGATATAAATACTGCTTGGATCAGAGGAGGATGTATTTAATGAACCAGGGTAAACCTTTTTCGTTTGGAACCGGGTTTTTTTTTGTCTCTTGGACATATATATTCATACCTAATACAATAATGCGCCTAGAAAGTTTGATCTTTTCAATTGAAACATTTGCGTCGCCACTAACGATAAGGAGATATGACTTTTTACGATCTAAATGCAGTTTTTGGGATAGGTTGGTTGATTGGTTGTTTAACGCCGCACTCAGCAATATTCCAGCTATATGGCGGCGGTCTGTAAATAATCGAGTCTGGACCAGACAATCCAGTGATCAACATCAAGAGCATCGTTCTACGCAGTTGGGAAACGATGACATTTGTCAACCAAATCAGCGAGCCTGACCACCCGAGCCCGTTAGTCGCACGACAAGCATGGGTTACTGAAGAACAATTCTAACCCGATCTTCACGGGTCTGGACAGAGATGGGAACTAAGAGTGTCTTCATACATGAATCTCTGTATGGTGCAGCTCCCTAGAACATGAATGCACCATTCAGTCAGTACTATATATATGTCAACGGTGGTTGTTGTCCAATACCGGATTCACAGACCTTTACAGATATACAAATGTCCTACACACTGAACGACTATGTAACTGTTGTATAGAAAGTGGACGATTTCTTATAGAAGATGAATGCCGTGTATTGCTTGTATGTGAGCGTTACTCAGCTCTAAGACTTGTACATGGATCTCAAACAGTAAATCAAGTCTTAACTGTCACACCTGTGACCGTAATACATGTCTTAATCTATTTAAAATCCAATAACAAGAGAAACTTAATCGATTACTTCACTGTATGACATTTGTAATTCATGTAACCAAATATTGCCTGTATTATGGGCCCCATAGTCTTTTTACTGAATAAACTGTCTGTCTGTACCTTTACTGAACCAATCCCGTACCTGGGTTGTGAAACTCTGCTAGGTTTTTGGAATGGGTCTTATGAACTCTCTGACCTGATTGACAGTGTAATACCGTGTGCTGTTTGTGCTATTGTAGGGGTATATATGCGACAAATAGATAGCTTGAGACCCCGAATCAACAGTAGCACTACTGGTCTGTCTGCACCATGCCTCCTGCCATGCGTTGGGAGTGTCCCTGTCATACCTAACGACCTTAGGGACCGTTCACAATTTATGGCTGTGTGTGTGTGATGATGATGATGATTTTCATGGAGAAGCATGTACAATGTGAATGACACCCCCCTAAAATCTATGTACAAAATAAGTGACTCCCCCCCCTCATGTCATGTACAAAATCCCCTTCCCGTAATTTCTAGCATAATTTTAAACATATTATTATGAACAAAATTGCTGACCCCCTAGTACATGTCTACATAATTGCTGACCCCCTTGCTCCAAGAACCCCCATCACCTCTTCCCCACCCCATTCCCTCTCTAAATTATGAACGGTCCCATAGTATATGTACTTGGTGTTGTGTCTGGCGCTCAGCGTTAAGAGGTTGAAGGAGAGTTTAGCCAGAAATACTACGGCGTGGGACACCAGAAATGGACATGTGCCCGTGGCATTCACCGCTTATAGCAAGTTGTCACGTTAGTTTTCTCCCCCGCACATGAAATTCTGTATATTTTTTTGTCAACCAAACTGACTCGTCCAACGTCACCCTAAACTCGTTCTATGAAAGTGCCGATACGATATATTTTATGTTCGTTTCATTCAATTATTGAACCACTGGATCAAAGACGTGGATGTTACTTAAAGTAAAAAATGAGTGAGTGAGTTAAAAAACGCTTTTAACAGTATTCAAGTTATATCACATTGTGTCAGCTTTCCACTTTGGTGAACCCCATAACCAGCGAACCCGCAGGGAGACCACAACATATATTGCTTTCTGGTACGCCCTATAATTGCAGCGCCTCAGGAACCTCAGGCCGATAAACCGGAGGAGTGACTGAGTCGGGTTTTATCTGGTGTCCAGCAATATCATGCAGGGGACACCAGATAAGGCCGTAACACATTTCATTCATGTGAGGTATCAAACCCAGGTCTTCTGGATAAAGATCATAGCTTCATTGTGAAAGGGTTTGTTCCAAAAGTCAGATATATTTGTTTGCATATAAGGGGTGCTGCAGTAGCAATCATAAGTTGTCACTATAGAGGCTGTCACACAGAGACTACTGCACCGACCGCCTCATATAGCTGGAATATTGATGTGTACAGCAACAAACAAACAAACAAACCCATCTGATTAAATTAACCTGTGGACATTTTGGGTGGAGAGAAGATAACCTGCTACCTGGTAGACCGGAAAAGGGGAATTAAATGGCATTTAAATTCAGAATCCCTTCAGTATTCTATGCACATAAATATGCACAGGCAAGTTAATTTCTTATCAACACATCAGAAGTCATCTATTGTATCATGAGCCATCATGAGCCTTGTGGGATGCCATATCTGTTGTCTTACAACATGGAGAGTTCAGTAGACAGAGTACTTCAGAAAATGACCTATTCCTTTTGTATTTTACAATGCTGTTAGATTAGTGTGTTTTCACCTTTGTGACTGTTATTGTGTATACAATGTCTGGACATCTTCATCTGGAATTGACAGCATTAGTGGGATAAACAAATGTTAACACACATAATTTGTATTTTATTAAGGAGATCCCATTAAAATTTGATTAAAATTTGAATCAGATATAACAGAGACTGTGAATTAGGTAGAAACTAGTACCTCTTTAACAGAACAATACCATCACAATAGTTGATAACAACTCACTTCATTCTCTTTACTTCAGATCGCCTCCGTGGTGTAGTGGTTAGAGCGTCCGCCGGAGAGCGGAAGGTCGCGGGTTCGATACTCGACCGCGTCATACCAAAAAGACGTTAAAATATGGTACTTGTTGGTCCCTGCCTGGAGCTCGGCATTAATAGGTACAACAAGGACTGGTCGACTCGGAGTCAGTATAATGTGTCTGAGTGGGGTATTCATGCTTCACTGTGGCATGGTATCTCAGTGGGCTAGCACTATAAAACCAGCTTCAGTCTGGGCTAGTACAAGCAGCCGCACATACACATACACATGCATGCATGTCGTCATATGAGCGAAATATTCTCAAGCACGACGTAAAACCCAATTTCACCTCACCTCACCTCTTTGCCTCAGGATTGTCAACAATGATGGCTCTCCTTCATCTGCACAGCCACACTTGACTGTACAAAAACATCCCAATATAAAATACAAACTTTTTAAATTTTATTCTTTATTGCAAAACATTTCAAATACTCATAATTATATTATGAATATAACTGTTCAGAGTGAAACTATGTTCAATCAATCCACTGAGTTCCATCCTTCCATATTCACTCTATCACATGGGAAGGAAAATGATAACATGATTATTCCCCTCAATGAATACAACTGTTCACACTGGAACTAAGTTCCATCTTTTCAATGAGTTCCATCCTTCCATTTTCACTCAACCCCCAAGGGAAGTAACACAGAGAATGACCTTGATGAGGACACATGGCACATGAACCTGAGAGGCCACTGTTCCTATCACAGCTGTGGCAAGAGGCTGAGTCACCACCATTACGTGTCAGTGTTGAGTTTTCAGTGTTGAAACATTCTGTCATGGAGCAGCTGCTATAACAATGGCTGAACCGGCATAGTGATTGTCAAAATCTGAAACACAAAGTTGATGTACTTGACATGTGTATCCTTCGTTAATTTGTGTTGGTTTTGAAGAAAATGCAGATCAACCACTTAAAGGGACAGTTATTATTTCCTGAATTGGCCAACTATTCCCAGAAAATATTTTTTCAGTACTTCAGCTGCTCTTATGGAGGCGATGGGGTAGGCTAGCAGTTAAAGCGTTCTCGACAGGCTGAAGACTGGGTTCGATTGCTCACATGGCTACAATGTGTGAAGCCCATTTCTAATATTCATTCATTCAATCCTTACCAACACTACAATGAAAATGACATTTTCTACATCACGCCAAAGACTAGGGTTCGATTACTCACATGGGTACAAAGTGTGATGCCCATTTCATCCATCCATCCATTCATTCATTCATTCATTCATTCATTCATTACAAACACTACAATAAATAGTTGCACATGAACATGTTGGCTAATGTTATACTTTCAATAAATATTTTTGTTACATCATGTAGGAAGATTTCATTTCATGTTCAGAAGCTTAACATTCTTTATTGCCAATAATTGATTGATTTTGTTTGTGCTGGATACATGCAGGGATGTCAGTCTTCTGTTTGCAGATCAACACATGCAGAGAGACACTGGACTGACAAGGACAAAGAAGAACACAATGATTGATGAGATATAACAGCCACGGAGTATTACCTTGTTCTTCCTGTGGAACTGTGAGCCAACCTCCTCCTGTATGATATTGTACGGCAGGTAAATGTCCAGGTAGTAGACATTGGAACGAGTGTCCAGCACCACACGGTCCTCCCCACATCCAGGGTCAGCGTGTTGGCCGTCTTCTGAAACAGTGGATGGAGACACGCCCATGCAGGGTACAGTTGGACCGACCCTCAGTTGCCTCCACCATGTGGTGTCAGTTGGCAGTATGGGGCACAGGGACAGGCACACTGTAGTTATGTTGGGCAATGCTGGAGCAACAAGACACACATGGGCATGATCCACAGAGCACTACAATTTGTGCAAGCCAATGATAATCCCTATAGCGAAAATACTAGGGCTGCACAATATATTTACCGGTTCAGATATGAACACGATATGTATTGCGATATGCTGATCGAAAACCGCTATTTGACATGCATTCGGAAAACTTCGTAACACCAGGAAATCTTCGGATATTTCCGTTTTTTAAATCGTTCCTTTCCTTGTTTCATTTGTGCCAAATATTATTTACATTTATACTTTGTCATCATTAAAAGTTTTTATCAAAGCCTAGTCAAGCATAATGATTTTGTTCTGTTTTTGCTTTATAAATCAAGCATTAATTCGATAATAAGTAGTTTTTGTTAAAAAAACCCTTCTTGCAACATATTGCAATACATATCGCAATAGATGCTTTCGCATCGCAATATATTGCAATATGCAAATTCTATGCAATACCCACCCCTAGAAAATACATCATAATGCTACAAAAGCTTTGTGGATCAGCACCCATGACACTATGAGCGCAGCAAAATACTGTAACCAACCAAACCTAGATAAAGATAGTCATCATTATATACTCCAGCTTTGTTGTTACATTGGTGATGTCACATAATTCATTCTTGTTCTGTTCATGGAACATACAAGAAACAAGCTTTGATACAAGAGAAGCCTGTGTCCTAAATCTAAGGCTAGACAGGCAGTTTTCACTGACAGGTTCTAAGACTCGCAGAGAAAGAAATGTCTATTAGTGATTTCCAATGACTCATGTCAAACTTTGAGGAGTGGGGGCGGTGGGGTAGCTTAGTGGTTACAGTGTTTGCCTGTCACTCCGAAGACCCAGGTTGTATTCCCCATATGGGTATGAGGTGTGAAGCCCATTTCTGGTGTCCCCTGCCGTGATATTGCTGGAATATTGCTAAAAGCAGCGTAAAACTAAACTCACTCACTCACACTTTGAGCAGTGGGAACATATTTCACCACCACCAGGGCAACCGACACTGAGACACTGAGAGTGAGCAAAATTCCAGATAATCACTGTGGTCAACAAATATTTGATTCTGCATAAGCCAACTGGTGACTTATACTTTAACAACATTCCAGATTATAGCCAGGGGCATAGCTACCATTATAAAAAATGCCCAGGGCTTACACATGATTGTTGGTATAAAGGTTGGGCTAGACCTCAATACTATCTAATTAAGAAGCTTGGCAACCTTTCGGGTTTACATGAAAAATTGGCTTGCTACGTGCCTGACAGCCAAGTTACACACTACATCTACCCATTCTCCATACGACAAGTATAGGATGATGGAGGCCTGTTATGACCTTGAACCAATCTTACATGGAATATGGTGAATTACAAGCTCATGACATCCTAAAAACATGAAACACAATAGGGGTTAATGCTTCTGTCTGTGAAACTGAGGATGTCAACAACTTGGACTGTTACGTACAACTTTCGGCAGCTCGATTTCTGCCACCAGGAATTCAGGATGGCCTTCCACTGGTTCCTGGACTATCTTGAACTTTGGTTCGGGGCCTCTGCAGAGAATATCATGCAGTACAGAATGGGTAATGGCAACACAATAGAATCTGCCAAGTCACAAAGTACAGCTGAATTCATTAAGGCCTATCATTGAAAATGCTTAGTCAACATGGAACTAATTTAATAAGGCATGTTGAAGGAAACATAATTAATTTGTGAAACTAAACCACAGTTGAAACTCCAGAAATAAGCATCCTCCCTGAACTGTAAATCAAGTTCGAGACAAATCATGAATTAAACACCCACATTGTGAGACATATGGGTTAAAAGTTGATGAATATAGCAGAGTTCTGGACTATGAGCTCAACACAACAAGAGATTAGACATACCTTAGTTTGAGACAATGTGGTTGAATGTGTGGGAATGAACTGGACCATTTGTGTGATGACCATTTGTGTGATGTGTCTTGACCACACATAAATGTACATTTGTATGAGTAAGCACAGAAACTTATCTACTTATGGTTACCAGTAAACCTCTCTGTCTGCAGGACTCTGAACTTACTTCTTGACTTCTGTTTGGGGTATCTCCTGCACTAGGGGTTTGGCTGGTGGGGTAGGAGTGGGCATCTCGGGGTCTCTGCAACACGAGGAGAGGGTCAAAGTAAGCGACATCCTGATAAACTACCAGGCTTTTCACAAGGAACTTGATAGTATCTCAGTTGTATCCTTTTGAGTTAGTTCATTGTGAAAGGAAAGCTTTTGAGTTATCTACCTTTAGCCTGGGCACACTCATATTCTTCACTGTATGATGGCAGAGGTAGTGTGAACAGTGGCACCAAAACGGTAAGGCGCAAAAGTTATGTGAAGACCTCAGCCCAATGATGTAACGTCAAGTAAGTATAAAACAATTACATTTAACCAAAATGCTCACATTTTATCTTACCTGACACTACACAGTGCTTTAGCAGTGTAGCAAGCCAATTTGCAATTATTATTATTATATGATGTAAGCCAATAGGTTGCAATGCTTTATTTTTAGATAGTATTGAGGGCTTGCCCAACCTTTATAGCAACAATCTTTATATAGATAGTAAGCCCAACCTTTTTATAGCAACAATCATGTGTAAGCCCAGGTTTTTTTTTATAATGGTAGCTACGCCGCTGTTTAGTTGACTGACATGGAAAGCTGGCTTACAGTAATTAGTGCCAGTTATACTGAGCAAGTGGAGGAAGCACTGTGTAAACATCAGGCAAAGACACTTCTAATATTGTCAGGGAAAGGATATTCTGGAGGAAAATATCTGCCAAGGTAAAAATCCAAGAAAAATCCAAGGTGAGTTCCATACATGTCTTGCGTTGGCAGACTTGGAAAAAATACCAGGGAGCCTGGGCTAAAGGTAGATAACTCAGGGGTATTGGGGCATAGACTTGAATCTGTTTCAAGAGTCTCTCAGTTCTAGTACTCTCTGATTGGCCAAAGGTTGGGAGCTAAAGCACTGTGTAGCTTGAGGTAAGGAAAAACATGGAAGTGTGTAACAACCCCTGAAGCCCTACATACCGGTCACCCATGTCCATGATGAAGGGTTTGGACTTGGTTCTGACATTCTGTTCTTGCAGTTGACCCATAGACTTGCGGTTCTTCAACACCACATACTCTACAACAAACACATGTATATGGGCAGATAAACTTAGGGTTCTACAACAACACATAATAAATAATAATTAGTGAATTTATAAAGCGCTAAAATACTCCAGGCACTAAGTGTCTGCTCTAAGCGCTATGATGAGTATATACAGGGTATTTAAATGAGTAGGAACGTAGAAATCTAGCAGTGATCATATTTTCGGAAAAGGAATGTCTTTAAATGAGATTTGAAGTTGTCTAGGGTTGGTGACAGTCTAATATCATGGGGAACAGAGTTCCAGAGAAAAGGAGCAGCATAGCTGAAAGAGCGGTAGCCAAATGACTTCAGATGGCGTTTTGGTATCTCCAGAAGATGACGATTTCCTGATCTTAATGTTTTCACAGGACTGTGCTTGGAGAGTAGGTCAGTTAGATAACTTGGCGCAGTTGAGTGAAAGCACTGAGTGTGAGAGTCTTAAATTCTATTCTTGCTCGTACTGGCAGCCAATGCAAGGACTTCAAGGCAGGCGTGATGTGAGAGCGCTTCTTTGTTCTGCTGATGATCCTTGCACCAGTGTTCTGCACATTCTGCAGCTTTATGAGGAGTCTCTCTGGCAAGCCGTAATACAGACTGTTATAGTAGTCTAAACGTGATTGGACTAACGAGTACATAAGGACACAAGTGGCTTCTCTGGAGAGCATTTGTGTCGACTGTAGACTTCTGCAATGTTGTAACCTGGGCCCCCGTTTCCTACAAAGATGGTGATAACAGCTTCTGCAAGTGTTGGTAACCTGGCTCTCCATTTGCAGATCAGAGTCAATCACAACACCACGGTTTTTGACAGCAAAAGAGAACGGTATGTTGGCATTACCAATAGAAATGTCCCAGTCTCCAAAAGGATGTGTTTTCTGTCTTTTGTCCAACAATGATTGCTTCAGTTTTTCCATCTTTCATCTTCAGTTTGTTACAAGTCAGCCATGACTTGATGGTAATAGTACACTCCTCTAGATGGGAGATAGCATTCTGGGAGTCTCTAACTGCAAATGTTCTCAGAAGTTGCATGTCGTCTGCGTAGCCATGATGATCAACACCTTGTGCCTCGATAGAATCACCAAGAGCCTTGATGTACAGCGTGAACAAGAGAGGACCAAGCACGGATCCTTGGGGTACACCGAAAGATAGAAACTCTCTTTGTGAAGACACATTAGATATCTGTACTGTGTGTACATACACACAATTACACGGGCAGATAGACTTGCGGTTCTTCAACACCACATACAACAAACACATGTATAAGGGCAGATAAACTTAGGGTTCTACAACAACACATACACACAACTACAAGGGCAGATAGACTTGAGGTTCTTCAACACATACACTGCATACAGGAGCAGATTCACAGCCAAGTAACAGTTTGAAAGTTATACAACCAGGACACAGCTGACATATAACAATATGTTAATGTGACATGCAAAGTTGAATCTGAAAGTTACAAGTCTTAGGCTACCTACAGTTTATATCTTATACAAAACAAATCCCACTAATTCTCAGCTTTAACTTGATAGTAATTTGATCAAAACCAGATTTTTCTCCTCTCGACCATTATAACTAGTTATTGGGATTTCATGCTGCTTAGTTCTGTTACTCAAGCTATACCACATTATACCACACTATATCACATTATACCACATTATACCACATTATACCACACTATACCACATTATACCACACTATATCACATACCACATTATATCACATTATATCACATTATATCACATTATATCACATTATACCACAGTATATCACGTTATACCACATTATATCACATTATAACACATCATAAATGTGACCAATCTAGCCTTGATTTGTATCACTGATAAACTGGTGACCAGATGTGACTTGAATCACTTATAGACTCACAGCCACATGTGTCTTACATCAATGATAGATTCACACCATGTGAGATTGTATTAGTGGTATTGATGAGGGTATTAACATCAAGTCATGTTTCTTCTGCATGAAAACCTGAAGCCAAATACACATACAGTACAACAACCAGAAATTATTGAGAATTTAAAGATTGTAATTTTTTTTATTTTCTTCACTCATTACTCATGTATTAAATGTGAATATTAGCAGAACATAACTCCAGATTCAAAGACAGGTGAACAGTTAGTATTTTGTCAATTCACCATGGGCAGCAATGCAGGCTTCAATGCGGCGGGGCATACTACTGATCAAAGAAGTTAGAAAGTCGTGGTCCATGCTGTCCCAATATCGGACCACCTCTTCTTTCATTTCAGCAATATTTCAGATATTTCTTATTGACACTTTCCTTCATAAGTCCCCAAACATTTTCTATTGGATTTAGGTCAGGGTATAGCTTGGCCAATCTAATAATTCCATATTTGGGGTCCGAAACCAGGCCTGTGAATGCTTTGAACGATGTTTTGGGTTGTTGTCCTGCTGGAAAATCCAATAATTTCCATAGAACACATGAGCAGATGGAAGTAAATGTCCCTTGAGAATATCTGTGTACCGCTCACTGTCCATATTCCCTTCAAATACACAGAGGGGCGTTGCCCCTAACACAGATATGCCACCCCACACGTTAACTTTCGGACTGTACTTTGGGCGCTGATACAAAGGTTTTTCAGTTTGTTTGGTCCAGAATTTCAGTGTATTAGGAAACAGCCACACAGAACTTTCATCTGAGAAAATCACATTGTCCCAGTTAAAATTTCTGTGCCGTAAGCACCAGTTCAACCTTCGCTCCTTTTGTTCAGGTTTCATGATCGGTGATGGAATTCCTCGAGTTTTCTGCCAACCCATTGCATGCAGCTCAGTTCTAATTGTCTCCTTACAGACAGCCACAGTTCCTCTATCAATATCCAGCCTTAAGTTTTCTAAACTCCTTCCTTTGTTTTTAGAAACAAGAATACCATGCCACCTCCTGTCACCGATAGTCAATTTCTGGGCCTACCTGCGCCTCCCTGGTGCTCAATGCCATATCCATTTGCAATATTTTTCAAAACATGATAAACAGTGGACAAAGGGATGCCTGTTCTACTTGAAATCACTTTAACTGATCTGATGTCCTTGTTATAATACTCTAAAATCAACTTCCTTTTCTCTAAATCATCCTCGTCACGATATGGCTGCGATATTGCCGATGTGACGTTAAATATTAACTCACTCACTTCTCTAAATCATCCATACTGAGGATCACTGAAAATGTCTGTCTGCTAGCAAGTAAACAAAGTGGGATAACTCTTCACAAACTAATGAAAAAGGATTAACGGAGTTGTCTCTCTTGAATGAAACCAAGCACTTGATAGCTGGTCAAGGTTGTTTATACTAGAAATCCAATTAAACATATTCCTAAAATTCTCAATAATTTCTGGTCATACTATTCAACCCATCTCACCTTGGTTGAGCTGGACGTCGAACTTCCCCTCGATACCCTCACGGGTCACCTGGATGAAGAAAGCCAGGAACATCTTGCTGGTTTCAACCTTCTTCAGGAACGTGGGATGGATGATGACATCATAGGCCGTGCACCCCGCACCACCTAAGAGCACAGGAAACGTTCAACTCGACTCACAGATTTGTGTGTACTGAACATGCTGAACATAAACAAAGAAGACACATTTTGATTCCACTTTTTAAAGTGGCATATTTACTATGTGGATCTAAATATCCACCATGCTCCATAATAGGGCTGTGCAATATTACCGGTAAACTGGTATATACCGGTACAGTATCTCACGATACGATTATTGCGATATGGTTCAGATTCTGCAATATATTGGGTCATCCAGAGTTAGATCCCTTTGCATTATCTGCCCTTGATTTCCAAGCAAAAAAATGTGCTCTAAAAGTGCCAAATATACTTATATTTCTGTTGGTTTCATGTAACATTTTACAAGTGGGAGTATCTTTATAAGTGGCTCCCAAAGTGCCAAATATTCTACCAAATGTGTTACGTTTTGTGGGTTTGAATGGTTTCATATGTGACATTTTGGAGGAATTAAGCACTGTGTATGATCCCATACAGTGCAAACCGGATATAGTGCGCTGTGAGCTGTACGCTCATGCTTTGGTTCATAGATATGTCGTCTGAACAGGTATGCTCGATCAAAAACGTGTATTTAAAGACAAAGTACAGTATAATTTTACATGCAAATAGGCTGCGCTACAACATTAGATAACTTCGATATAACAGTTACAGTAATTATTAGCGACATATTTGTATGTTAATGAAAACACACAATATTTTTACTCTTATGATCAGGCCAAATTATGGGACAAACTTGTGCTCTTTCGCTTTTTTACTCACATATACCATCATGTTAGCCTAAAGAGCTACACGTATTCTATTCGTAATAGATTTTACAATGTATGTGTGAATTTTCATGTTTCAAAGTTGTTTAGTTATATGATGATATCAATGAATTCACTGGCAACAATGCAGCATCACTGTACTGGATTATAGCCGAAACTGTTTGTTTCTCTGTATGGAATATAGCGCATAGCTGAATAACGTCCTGACTGAGAGCTTATTCAAAAGGTGCTTTATTGATATATTTGGACATATTCAACGATGTATATATTGTACTGGTATATCTTGTTTTGAGAGAACTTATTATGAAAGCATATTTGGAATGTCTCCAATCACAAGTTACAGCTTTCAGAAATTTGTCATGTGCAAGAGTTTCTCCAACTCTGAGTTGTCTCAACTGTCTAACGTGACCACTGCAAATCTTATTGACATCATGACCCATGACATCATGACCAAACGACTTGAACTACTTTTTTTGTTTGTCTGAACATTCAGTAACCTGTTCTAATTCACTTAAATTCCAAACTGTTAAAAAGTTCTTCACAACTTTCCAAAATACAGAGCTTAGGTGGTTTAACATTTTTCGATGAGAGTCGGATGCTCCTAAACCCCACATAAATCAACGTCCCCTAACTTTCCACTCGTACAGACATTGGTTTTCTTTCCATTAACACACAGTTTGTAAGTGTTAACCTGTTTTGGGTCAGTTTTAGCAATCCTGTCCTGCATTTGCAAGAAGGTACAAGTTGGTTGTCTTCAAGAGGACCTTTCATTCTGTCCAGAACAGTCCTATCAGGAACTGCGAAGTTGATTTTGGAATCATTAGGAACAAACACACCACTAGGGACTTTTCCCTCTGTCACTGTGCCAGTGTTTTTCAGCCCAATTCTCCAAAAACACTTTGTAACCCCACTGTATCTCATCAGTACCGTGTTGTGGAGTGAATACCACGATACCACTTCAGAAAACAGCATGAACGCAATATTGTCCAAGGGAAATGAATTTGAAGCAACCAATCGTTTAAAGTTAAGAAACAGATAATCATGCTTGATGTCCTTTAAGTTATTTTAGACTAGTGGGAGCAATTCTATCATTTCTTTCACAGAACCTCCATCAAAACTCCCACATGCAGGAATAACAATTGTCGACGAGGTCCGAGTGCTAGCTTCATGCGAGGAAAATGTTTTTGTATTCCTATCTAGTTCCTCTGTTAACTCATTCATTGACAAGGCTTGCATCTGGCCAAACACACCCTCCTTCATATCACATTTAGACTTTTTCTTTAGGGGACTGAATACTTCAGTTTGAAATTTTGGGTTTGAAGAAAAAAAATTAAGATAAGATATTAGACTTTGTATTTTAATTCACTGGATGGGAGACTGATAATACATTGGTCACTGATAATGTTGAAAGAATTTGTCCGAAAATCAGAATAATAGCAAACTGAAGTGTTCATTTAGTCGACCTGTGTTGAATTTAGAAGTAAGAGAATATGGTGCAAAATATATAATTAGGAAGTTCAATTATTTAGAAATGATAACATGAACTAACTAGAAACCGTACAGTGATTTGTTTTGAAAGCGCTATCAACCAGCTCTATTAGGGGCTATCAACTTGTAAGGTGATGATACTTAGGTGGGTAACCTTTAACTCTCGTGTAAAGAAACGAATACTCTATGTTAGGAATATTTCACACCATTTGAAAGCATATTTATCACATATTTCATATGTTGTCAAATTATACCAAGAAACTGCGAATTTAAGGCATATTGTGGCTTTATTTCCGATGTTTTCTGAGGAGCAAAATCGTCGATGCGCTTTTGATATTTGAATGAATTTAGAGGGTCATTATTCAAATTAGCAGTGAATTATAGTTTATAAGAGTAAGAAGAAGTGTTTCGCTCATTTTAGTACTTGAACTATACTCACAGTAACAAAAAAAACCAGAAAAAATGAGCCCATGACAACTTTTCTATCAACCAAAGCATGAACGTACAGCACACTATATCCAGTTTGCACTGTAGGAGACCCCACCAATTATAATTTATGGCTTGGGGGGGGTGATGATGATTTTTATGGAGAAGCATGTACAATGTGAATGACCCCCCTAAAATTTATGTACAAAATAAGTGAACACCCTCTCTCCCTCCCCCCTGCATATCATGTACAAAATCAATGACCCCCCTCCCCTTCCCATAATTTCTTAGCGTAATTTTAAACATAGTGTTATGTACAAACTTGCTGAACACCCCTAAAGCGTGTGTACAAAACTGCTGACCCCCCAAAAAACCCTGCTGAACCCCCTTATAAACACTGACCATGAAACTTATGTTATACTATTACTAAACTTTATCATTATGTTCTCAAACCTTTTTGCACTACCTCAATTAAACATTCCACATTAAGGTTCTATATCATTTTATTTATCCGTAAACCATTGGCATACAGCCATGCACAATGAGGACTGGGAGCCTGAAAGTATGGTGTAACAGCAACTAAGAAGATAATGTTGCACACACACAGAGCTATTATGAATTTATGATGTACGCACTTGGGCAGAAACCCTCCATTCAATATATCACAATATATATTGCAATATCTCTTAAATTATTGCAATATATGGCAATATGAGAATAAGGGCAATATCCAGCCCTACTCCATAAGCTCTAAGTGAACAACACACTCATTCAAGGATACTGTTTACATAGTGTTTCCTATTTCAGCATATTCTGACATCCTATTTCCCCTACTTGACCATTATTTACAGTGACAGCAATGTTAAACTGGTCTGACGCCTGCCTACCTTTATCCATCTCTGCATGTGGTTCTCCTATAGACATTGGTATCCGGAACCCAGTGGGGTCGTCAGATTCCAGCAGCTCTATCAACTCTGCCTCTGTTAAATCTTTCGGTTCTGGTACCTGTCAGGTGTAACACTGGTTAATTAATGAGTGGGAATATGGGTGGGAAAGGGTTGAGACCAGTGTCTGAAACTCAGCAGAGTAAACTGAGAGCCTTAACAGCCTGCACTTTTAAAATATAGCAAGCACAGTGTACAGCGAACCTATCCTGTCATAGATACTAAAATAGAGAGAAAGAGAAAGAGAAAGAGAAAGAGAATATGCAGATATTATAACAAATCACAAAGAAACATACTCACATTGTCTGAGATACAAACATTAATGAAGACTTTTTCATTCTTCTCTGTCTTCATTTTCACACATAATCCTGCAAAAAGAGATCAGAAAAACCTGCAAAATGTTGGAAATACTCAGAAATTGTGAGACACTGAATCAAGTAAAATTTATACATTACACATGTTAGGATTGTTGTTTTTCCAGTTTAGATAGTAATATCACTTACACAATATTACAGTGTATAATAACCCCTGGGTGTTGAGTAAGATATTCACACATGCTAGAAATTTTAGTACTAGCAGCAGGGATAAATGTTTTCCAATATTTTGGCTTTGAGTAAATTTTGTTGACTTGGATGGTTGGGATAAAACATGGACATTAATTTTGTGAACATTTCTGTTTATTTTGGAGCACTCAAGTGACTATGTGCTTGCCAAGGAAAGGACTAATTTACTACAAGTTTATGTCAAGGCATCATTATTAAAACCTTTCATGAGTTTGTAGACATGCTATTGCTGGTGTTAACATGCTAGGATTAATAGGAAATAATATCATACATAAGAAAAAATGGTAGGGTGGTATACAGCAGATAACTCCTGAAACTGATCAGTGGGTGCAAAATGTGGCAATAAGGGTCTTATGAAACATCAATTTTAGCCGATGTATTTTAGGTGCTCTTGAAATAAAAACTTTGTGAAAATTATTTTGTACCATTACTTCCGAGGTTACCTTAGTAACATTGTCACCACCTGATTCATAGTAAAAATACTTCTCTTGCACACAAAGCACTGAGTAAACATATTCGGGCTCTATATATGCTACTTGTCCTTCAGTAACCTACCTGGTATAGGTACCAGAGTGGTGTAGCCTGGGCCCTCTGGCGGGCCTCCTGGATGTTCCCCATAGGGCTGCATGCTGCAGGATCCTGGAATCACATCAACAGTTGAATGGCATTTCTGGATCATCTTCCTATATGTGATTGAATTCATTAATGTTAATGATATAATAAAGGAAATGTAATGTTAAGGGTTATGTACTCATCACTACTTCACGTACATTGTTCTTTTTTTCATCAAGAATATTTTTATTTCATCATATTTTTCATTCATTTTTGTGGAAGCCATGGTGGCTGAGTGGGCTAGATTGCTGATTTTGTATGCTGGCAATTAGGTGCCTCACCCTGAGAGTGAGGTTTCGAATCCTGGATGGGACTCAACTAATAAAGTACTAGAATTTGTACTTTTCCGAAAAAGTGTAATCCCACATATAATCTGTGTTGCATCTCTCATGAGGTAGAATATTTGTACTCAAATTCGGGTTAAACCTAAACTGTAGTTTAGCTCCAAAATTTGTTCAAGTTGAATTGCATTCCAATGTTTATCATTATCATCAATAAGAAATGTTTCAAACAATTTGTTGACTACCAGTAGAGGCAGATCAATATTAACATAGCCATGCACATGTTACCAATAAAACTTTGAGTAGAAAAGATTGTAGAGACAGAATAAAATCTGCATCACCTTCTTGTTCAGATCATATTTACATGATACCCCATACATGCTTTTGACTAAGGATCATCTTATGCAAGGTGCTCATTTGGTCTCTTTTCAATAAATGTTCCTTTTAGGATTCATATTTTTCTAATCATGTTTGGATAAATATTAGTACTAATCATATAACCTCAGAGTTTTGGTCCTGCTTATACTAGCGAGTCCGGTAATTCTGCGCTGCTGCAATAGCGTACTTCCGTATCGAGGTAAACATCATCTGCTACCACATTTATGCTTGAAATCGGGACATTTCTACAAGGGACTGGCTTTTAATCACTAAAGGTAAGTAAATAACAGTAACTGAGAGATAAAAAATTGACAGTTTTATGAAGATTCGTTTTCATCGGACTTTTAAACCTTTTTCTTCATTATTCATAATTAGATTTAATATGAAACACTCTTCCTTACATTGATGAAGTGATTTTTTAAATAATCTGGCCCTAATACGCTTCCATACTTCGGATCTCTATCTGGATGTTATGCGCATCAGTTGCTGCGCAGAATTACCGGACAGCAAGCGATGTCGTCAGAACGCCGGTAAGGTCAACTGTATGGTATATTGCAACGTTAGAATCTTATAGTCGTCAATAAACTTATATTTCTAGGTAAATATGATGCATACCAGCATGTTTAGTCACGTAAGCCACAAAAAATAAGAGACGTTAGTTGCCGTGTTGCGATCTATGTGCTTAGGTGTGCGGAATTACAGGTCGGCATTTTACATGTATATGTTCACAAAAAAGACTTTGTTTGCTTGAATTAACATTCATTAGCAATTACAATTTGATAATTTTTTAACAAATCTGATTGTGAAATTGGTAAAAACACAACATTATCACTGATTTCTTTTAACTTTCAAATTACTGGTCCCTGTATAAGAAAAAAAACCCATTTATTTGTAATGATATCCCGAACTCGATCAGTGACATGACAGATTCCTGAAGGATGTGGTCCGTGTGCCTGTGTAACCTGGTTACGGTCACAAAACTATTTCAACATCAAACAAATTTTACCGTATCTAACATTAATCGATTCAACAAACTCTGAGCTTCGTCAGCGCTTGGTTCAAGCAGAGAAGTCATTTTAAAGTGTCAGCTGAACACCCTCGCAAAATGTACTGCAATTTGCGTTCCCAACCAAAACATAAACATGCTACAACATGGAGGCGGCCATTACGGGTGACATGTGAATCCAATCACCGTTAAGATTACAGCTATAGACCTTGACCTCAAATGACCGAATTATTTACACCAATCAACGTCGTTCTAAGTAAGCAACGGTGGAACGTCATTGACCTTCTCAAAATGGCTGCCACAGGTGCGAGTGGGCAAACTTCCAATAGTGTGTCAAATATTTTCGAAAGTTTAAGCTACGGACCGGCACCAGAAGCTGACAATGTCGCAAAGGTGATGTATTTTCTTTGTTGCGCTAAGAATTAAACTTAACTGAAAGTGGTATTCTGTTCAACGCAAGCCGGTCTTAAACTAGGCCGTCAATCAACTTAGCCTTAGGCCCAGCTCGATTATCACCAAACTGCTGATTTGTCGGATCTGTTAATTGGTTGTTTGACCTTGATTCTGTAAGGTTATCATCGAGTTTGCACTGTAAATATCTCATTAATATAAATGCATATTTTCAAAGTTTTCAACTTTTCAAGTGACTGTTACAGTGCCTCTCATGCATTGTATTGTTGACAGGAAAAGAGTGCAAAGGCCATATCCATGTTAGGAACTGAAGTCCAATAAGTGGGGCACATCTCTCTGTAAGGCAAAGCTACTCGTATCAAGCTTGCTGAACACGGAGTTGTTTACCCAATAAATATTTCAATTCAAGGGCAGATTATGTCCTAAGTATCCCAGGTCAGTTCATGTCATTTCGTATCATGGTAGCTTTGTTGCTTCAATTCAGTTCAAGATTTGCTTACATTCAGAAAGTGGTCATATGTTATATTTGGGATTAAACTTAAGGTCAGCTGTTTAACCCATACAGCCACCGCGTCTTCCACAAAAATGGAAGTCAGACAACTGGTAGTGGACATTGCGTACCCCTCTATGTATTCATAGCTTTCAGCCGTGGGAGCCGTGCCAATTTACACTTATCAGAGGGGTACACAAATTCCACAGTCCAGACTATCAGTTGTCTGACTTCCATTATTGTGAAAGCCACGGTGGCTGAGCAAGTAAAGGTAATATGAGCATGAATCGACGGGGATGAATAGGATTTTATTCTCTTTTGGAGGTGATTTGTTTGTTTTGTTATCACCAAGATCACTATTACTATCAGATTAACCTCAACTATAACCTTCCTTTCTCATAATGGTCAGTAATGAAACATGTTTATTCTCTGAATGCATCAGTGGTGGCTACAATGATTTTCTCTTACAGGCCTGGCTGGATGACCATAAGAGAGAATTCGGACATTTCATCAATGGAAAGTGGCACAAACCGGAGGGACGCAAATATTACCAAACAAAGTCCCCTGCAACAGGTAGTGTAAACAATTTAAAAATCTGAAAGCTAGTGTATGTAGAGTTTAGACGAAGGCAGCTCAGAAAGCTTCATGATAAAGTTCACAAAGAATCACATGCACTGAAGTAGAGTTATGTATGCTGAGGTACAGATAAACCTGTGTATCTGCGTAAATTATGCAAATATTTATGTGAAAACTCAATTTCTATTAAGTCTATTGCATACAAGTACGCTTGCATTTTTGTAAATACTCAATAAATGTGATCTTACATGCGTACCCACAAAAATGTCAAATCTTAGCTTGCGTGCCGATGGATAGATAAAATAACTGAGGTATATTGAGAGATTCTATTTCAGGACATGAACTTGGCAACTTGCAGTATTTCTTATCGTTTCTCATATTACAGATCAAATATAAATAACAAACACTAACATTTAAACTTTATTACATTTTCAAAATTAATGGAAAATGGCAAAATACCCAATTGAGTTTGAGTGAGGTGAGTACAATTTATTTGGTTGCTCAAAAACAAATATAGGATACCCAATTGAGATGAACACAAGTGAGTACATAACTCAATGACCCCAAAAGTTATCTGTAGCTCTGTTTATGTATTTGTATTTCCAGGTGAGACCTTGGCTTCAACAATCCAGGGTGAGGAAGCAGATGTTGAATGTGCTGTTCGTGCAGCCAGAAATGCACTGGATGACTGGCGGGATGCACCCCCTCATGTGAGGGCCAGACATCTGTACAGGTAGAGCTCAGCTTTTACTTTAGTTCTAGGACTTGTAGGATAGGGTTGCAGTGTATGAAATAGTTTCCAAATTTTGCTAGCCAGTCGGGCTAGCTATGCCTGAAAGTTACAAGCCCACAAAATAATTTGCTAGCTTGAAATTTGAATGTAGAAACTAAGGGAAAGCTTACAAAAATAGATAAGAATAAGAGACATGTATTGACACAGGTTTTGTTATTAAGCTGCTAATATGATGAACATTTTTATCAGGCCATAATCTTGCATGATTTAAAAGTGCATTACAACTTAACAAGTCGGAGAAAGTGATATATTTACAAAATGACCCCATGAAAATCCACTAGCCAGTCTGGCCAGTGAGTGGAGATTTACTGGCCTGACTGGATTTTTACTAGCCACAGGCTAGGGGGCCAGTGGCTATTTCGCACACTTGGGTTGACACAGGAGTAGTGTGATAAATTGTGATATTAGGGAGCATTTTGTTCACATACACATTTGCATATACATTTGTGTTTTGCAGATTTTTCTTTTAGTCACTTCAAGAGACATTAGACTGGAGACAAAAATATAAGTAATATCAGGGTTAACTTGAGGTTAATTATTTGTATAGTAACAAAATTAGCAAAGTGAATGTGTCTAGGTGGAGGACAAGAGTTAATGTATTAACAGTAAAATGCAGGACTGGAGGCCGTGTTTTAACAACAGAGTATTCTGTTAGTAACACTCTTATGATAATGTTTGTTCCTTCTTTACAGCATAGCCCGGCATGTCCAGAAACATCAGCGTCTACTGAGTGTGATGGAGGCAATGGATAATGGCAAACCCATCCGGGAGACGAGAGATGCAGACATCCCAACCGTAGTGCGTCACTTCTACCACCATGCTGGCTGGGCACAGCTGATGCCAACAGAGATGAAAGGATGGAAACCTGTTGGTGAGCATGACGAACCTGTTACAATTCTAGCTCACTAATATAGCCAATTTGTATTGATATATACAATTTGTATATGTGATTTCAGGGCATTGGATAGCCTAACCAAGCGATATTTTTGAAGTTTATGGTCCCATAAATGGAATAAGAATTATGCCTTTCCACTGCACAATTTTCTGATTGATCAAAGGGTTTGCGTTATTGTGGTGAGCGATGTACCTGATTTTCATTTTGTAGTCTGACAGTTTGTTAAATGATTAAATAAGCAATCTTTAAAGTGAGTGAGTTTAGTTTTAGGCCGCTTTTAACAATATTCAAGTAATGTCACAGCGGGGGACACCAGAAATGGGCTTTTCACATTGTACCCATGTGGGGAATCAAACCCTGATCTTCAGCATGAAGAGCGAACACATTAACCACTGGGCTACCCCACCGCTACATTGAAGAACGAACTGAGAAGTGATTTTATATTATGGAAGTATAAACATAGCAAAGCAGAGAATTAATGGATCATTCTCTTTCTTTCACATGTCATTTCTGCATTGCCTGTATTCTGTAAATATTGAGCTAATTTGTTGTGCGAGTGCTGACTAAGGTGTGTTTTACCAACAGGTGTTGTTGCTGGTATTGTGCCGTGGAACTTTCCTCTGATGTTGCTTACATGGAAGGTGTGTCCTGCCCTCGCCATGGGCAACACTGTCATCTTGAAACCTGCCACTTTCACTCGCCTCACAGCGCTGCTGTTCGCTGAGATATGTGCCGAGGCAGGGTTGCCTCCTGGTGTCTTCAACGTTGTGACAGGGGGGTGGAGCTTTTGGCAGCAAGTTGGCGTGTCACTCTGATGTAGACAAAGTAGCATTTACTGGATCAACAGAGGTATGTTGAAGAAAGTTATCTGTATTTGTTGTACCATTTTCTTCTCTTACTTGGACTTCCTCTATGGTTTAGTGGATAGAGCAGTTACCCGAAGAGGAAGCAAGGAAGTCTGATCCTTAACCATGTCTTACAAAAATGATTTATAATGTGGTACTTGTTGTTACCTTGCCTCCCAATGGGTATCCATGTTAAACTGCAGACAGTATGGTTTCTCAGTCCGCTGGTACTAATAGATGTGCAACAGGTATATGCATGCTATGAAAATGAAATCGACTTCAATTTGATGTTAAACGTCATTTCATCTGTCACCGTCTTCTCAAAACTACAAACTACCAACATCTACATAAACAGTTGACTTTGTCATGGAGAGGATCTTATTGTCACCCCAAATTTTTCAACAAGACGCTTATCTTTGTTTCATGTAAACTTATAATGATGATTATGTTACTGGCAAGGATTTTAGGATATAACATATTGCATGATCAAGTTTTGTTGGTCTTTGTCAGCCTGTAGTAAGTTGGGGATGCTGTTAGCATTCGTTCTGTCAGGAAGGTTTTATCTTATGTGCTGTGTGGAACTGAACAAAGTGTACACATATTATTGTTAAGAGAAAACAACATTTCGGCATGTATGTGTATACCATCATCAAGCTTGTTGTGTATAACAAAAAACTTGTTTGAAAGGACTGTGAGCTACCTGAAACTGACTCTCTTTAAAGTCATTATATGATTTGTAGCTGTTGTGAGGGGGAATGTTATCAACATTAAGTCTTGAAAGGTTTTTTATGGGCCTCTTTACCAATTCACAATTTCCTCTTCAGGTTGGACAGATTCTGCGTCATGTTACAGCTGGGAGCGGCAAGAAGCTGTCGCTCGAGTTAGGAGGGAAATCTCCTGTTGTTGTGTTTGAGTCAGCTGATCTGGACTCGGGCAGTCGAGGGTATTGTCGATGCCATCTGGTTCAACCAGGGACAGGTGAGTAGTGTAGCACTCCAGATTCAGGTTGACCCATGTGTTACATCACCAGGAAGTAGATGCTACAATTGTTGTTTAGAGCTTCAACCATGTGCTGTCTAGATTAGACACAGGTGCATCTGTTTTGAGAAACAATAAAATATGTGCAAGTAGCTCCACACACACTTGGTATACTGTGCCACAGATCTACTGAATTCCTGAGATAGGCCTTTCTTACACATCGGTGGAAGAGAGACTGATCTGAGATAGCTGGTGTTAATGACCTAAAGTCCAATTAGGACAGGATACTTTCCGGATCGTAATTCATTTCTAAGTTATTCTATGCCGGAGTCAAATTCATGTACGCCTTTGGCTATGTCAGAGTATTTATTGAATATTTTTTTTATGTTATTTGTTTTTAATTATCATCATAACCTTTTTGATTTTGAATGACTTCATTACCATTGTGCGGTATATTAATGCTCTACCTTGGTCATGATTGTTGACAAACTATTGATATATTTGGTGTGTAGGAAAAAGATTATTCTGCCTGTCATTTGCCTTTCGGTTCATTAGATAATTGATATCAGATAGACACTTGTGTCATAGTCTCTATATCTGTTCTAATCTTTCAAGAAATACCCACGGGTTGACCTTTCAATGCCTCCTGTTTATGAGGAAGTGATTATTTGTACTGGTATAACTGAAATACTGTTCAGAGCAGCACTAAACCAATCTCAGTCTGACATTCCTTTTAAAGATGCTTTTGTAACAGCCAGTAACACAGTGTGTAATTGTGATCTCAAGTTGCATTGTTTGCAATATATTTCAGGTGTGCAGTGCAGGATCAAGACTGCTGGCCCAGGAGTCTATCTATGACAAGTTGATTCAGAAACTGAAAGACAGACTGACTCACTTCCGTTTAGGTAACAATCTTGACAAGGCTATTGACATGGGAGCCATCGTGGACGACAGTCAGAAGCGCTCTGTGGAGGAGTTTGTAGAGCAAGCCAAGACCGAAGGGGCTGAGGTGAGAAATATTTCTTCACTCCAGCTTATATCTAATTCCATACCATTATGTTATTTAAATCTTTTTAAATGTACAATGTCTCATAGGTAGGGCTGCTCAATATAACTGGTTTACCGGTATTTACCAGTTCAGACATGAAAACAATACGTATTGCGATACACTGATCAGAAACCCGTATTTTGACATGCTTTCAGAAAACTTCGTAACATTCGGAAATCTTCGGATATTTCCGTTTTTCACACGGAAGTCAAGTTAAGTTTGGTTTGAAGTTGTGTTCTTAATTTTTTAAAGTCTTTCGCACTGTTTTGGATCTGAATGTTTACTCATTAATGACCAGTGATCTCTGATATGTCCTGACCAGGTCAAGTAAAAAATATCAGGGCATTTTTTGAGAGTGGAGAAACTAGTCCAAACTAGAAACCACCATGTTGATGTTAAATTGTTCTTTTCCTTGTTTCATTTGTGCCAAATATTATTTACATTTTCATTTTGTCATTATTAATAGTTTTTATCAAAGCTTAATCAAGCAAGGTGATTTTGTTGTGTTTTGGCTTTATAAGTCAAGCATTAACACGATTATAAGTAGTTTTTGTTAAAGAAAATTCTTGCAATATATTGCAATACATATCGGAATATATGCTTTTGCATCGCAATATATCGCAATATGACAATTCTCTGCAATACCCACCCCTACTCATAGGTCAAATATTGCTGAAGGTTGTACCTCTTATGACACCCTGTAAATGTTTTTTAATATGTATGTTCAACCTGTGACAAGTTAATAAAACATTCTCTCCATCCATCAGAGCTCAATGTGGGATTCATGTCAGTAAGAGAAGGTCCCTAGCAATCTATGCAGGTTGGAGGCAGCTATCAAAGGGGCTGGGTGACCAGACTCTTTGCTTAGTCACTTTCGATCCAGACTTGAATGTTTATAGGTGTCTGTTATATAAACAAGTTTGACAGCCTGGAATTGTGGTAGTGCTCTTTTCGAGCAGAACTCTAAAACTGTTCACTATTTCTTCACCAAACGTGGCACATAGATAGATCTGGTGGTGTACTGGTGCCTTTTGGTAGTTTTGAAATTCTGAATAAAATATTTTTGGCGTTTCCATGGCAACAAGTTTGACTTAGCCTGAAATTGTAGTAGTGCTCTTATCCGGAGCTGAACTCTAAAACTGTTCACTATTTCTTCACCAAACTTGGCACATAGATTGGTCTGGTGGTGTACTTGTGCCTTTTGGTAGTTTTGGAATTCTGAATAAAATATTTTTGGCGTTTCCATGGCAACAAGTTTGACTTAGACTGAAATTTGTGGTTGTGCTCTTTTCTGGAGCAGAACTCTAAAACCGTTCAATGTTTCTTCACCAAACTTGGCACATAGATTGGTCTGGTGGTGTACTGGTGCCTTTTGGTAGTTTTGAAATTCTGAATAAAATATTTTTGGCATTTCATATATAACCAGGATATTGCTGAGTGTGGCATTAAACAATAAAATATCAAGATACCAAGAAGAATGTAACCATGTAGCCTAAGTCCTGCAATAATTGTCTATGCAAAGTTGAATTTCCAGGTTTCAGTAGCATAATATTCGAGACAGGGACTCTAGATTTTGACTGTATCTATAACGGGATAAGATAGTCAAGTAAGTTAATGTTAATGAATGGCACTTACGACAATCTTGTCTAGCTAAGAGAGATTTTCGAGAAGCTCTTATCAAAATGAATGGGACCCAGGTCTCCTACTGTCATTGGTTGTGAAGTGGCACATAAGTGGTAAATATTTATGATCGTGTCAATTTCTCCAACTTTAAAACCCAAATTATTTATTCTGTGATTAGATTTCATCTGTAATTTAAAATAAGTCCATAGCTTTGAGTAGGAAAGTAAAGTGCATTGTTTTGCATACCTGCATTCCTAATTAGTCCGTCATGCTCCAGGTGTACCAGGCCAGTGCATGTGTACCTGCAAGGGGATGCTTCTATCCCCCAACTCTCATCACCAATGTCCAGACAGTGTCCAGGGTGGTTGTGGAGGAGGTGAGTAGCAGAATGTACATATCATGTACATATTTTGATTTCATATGAACATACACTTTACCACCACCAACATATACAGGTCATAAGAGGTGACTCAATGGATTGGATAGTCAGATATGTTGTCTTTGTAGAGTGGGTGTCATCATACTAAACAGTATGGAATGTTGCTCATGATATCAATCACTAGATTGTCTTTTCCAGACACATATTTACTGGCTGCCACCATTGTGATTATATAGTTGGAATATTACTGAATAACACTTTAACAAATTAACATATTCACTTTACGCAGTGTACTGTTGGGCGGGTGGGGTAGTCTAGTGGTGAAAGCGTTGGCTCGTCACGCCGAAGACCCAGGTTCGAATCCCCACATGGGTACAATGAGTAAAACCCATTTCTGGTGTCCCCCGCCGTGATATTGCTGGAATATTGCTAAAAGCGGCTTAAAACCAAACTCAGTCAGTCAGTCAGTGTACTGTTATTAAAACTTGATATGCTATTATGTTTCACATCACTTTAAATTCAAGAAACAGTCTTTTTACAGCTAAGTTTTTCATGCCTTATGTCAAGTTTCTGTGATGACATATCCATAGACTACCCAAAAGTACATGGTAGATAAATTGTAGATTTAAAATGATCTTATGTTAATTTACACTTTGTGTAGATTCTGAAAGACATTATTATCATTTTGACGATAGAATTACAGCTTGATTGTAGGACAATTTGGGTAGAGGGTATGTTGGATGTCAACATGGTAACCATGGTTAAGATGGCCCATGTTCCAGGTGTTTGGGCCAGTGCTGGTAGCAATGCCCTTCCGGACAGCGAAGGAAGCTGTAGCCCTGGCTAACAATACCCGGTATGGCCTGGGAGCCAGTGTGTGGACAGAGAACATCAGTCTAGCCATGGAGGTGGGACTCAGCATCAAGGCCGGCACTGTATGGGTCAACGCCCACAACCTCTTTGATGCTGCGGCTGGCTTCGGGGGCTACAAGCAGAGCGGCTACGGCAGAGATGGAGGCAAAGAGGTGAGCACCACAAAACCAGGTTTACATGTTGGAAGGATATGAAGGCATGACCAATTTGTGGATAAGAGCTTGTTTTTTGTTTGTAAAGACATTGATGTCACACAGTTGGAAATCTCTGTCATGGCATTGTACTGTTTGGTGGTGACAATGCTTAACAGATCAGATGATCAGATCGGTGCATGATACCTTGGCCGTGTGGAAAGTCATAATGTCAACTACTGGTTGGTCCAGACTTGATTATTACCATATTATAGCTGACTGTTGCAGAAACAACAAACAGAGCAATCTTTGACATTGTGTGATTTCACCTTGATTTCATTGCCTGCCATACAGTAGTGTTGAACCGCATTGACAATGTGATGTTTGTATCAGGGCCTGTATGAGTATGCGCCCTGAGTGGCAGGAGCGACCACGCCCAGGCATTGTGCAAGTCAACATGAAGACATTTGGTGCTACAGTTCCAGGTCGGCCCACCATCAATGACATTGACAAGAATGAAATACAGGTCAACGGTGTCAAGATGCCAAGGTATTGTGTTTTGAGAAAAAAGTCTATTGATTTACCTTTGACAGTCCAATTTCAGAGCAGACTCTCAGTAATCTGTACAGGGGTCAAAGGCCTGTACATTGGGTCCGAGGCTGGTACTTTTGGCATGCTACAAGATATATTGATATCATAATATTTGCCTCTTCAAAGCCACTTCAGAAGCATTGACTATGGGGGCCTGGCAATTAAGGGAGACAACTCTGCATTGACAATTACAGGATCACCCTTCACAAATAAAAATCGTTCTATGTCATGTATTTTGCACTTGTTCAGCAACCTATAATAGATACAGATACCAGTATCAGATTCAAGCGAATCAACCACTGACACCTTTAATTTTAATTTTGTTTCTTCTACATTGATAGAATACATATATATTCCAGAGTTTTAGATTTATCATGAGTGAGATTTTGTTACCTGTGTTCTCGTATTTGGCCGTTCCAGCATTGACCGGACATACAAGATGTACTACGGAGGGGCTCAGAAGCGTCCTGATGGCCAGTACACCAGACCCGTGTTGAGCTTGTCTGGGAAGGTCGTTGGCCATGTTGGTGACGGTAACAGGAAGGATATACGGAATGCTGTAGAGGCAGCTCACAAGGCTGCTCCTGGGTGAGTACATATAATAGTGGCAATAATGAGTGGAAGCGGCGCTGGCTAAGTGGGTTAGACAGCTCAATGACAAGGCGGGCGCTGGCTGTGGGTAGAGTACATATAATAGTACATACAATAATGAGAGGAAGCGGCTGCTGGCTAAGTGGGTTAGACAGCTAACTTCCTGTGTACATATAATAGTGGATTAGGTGTCTGACTGTGCTGTGTGCTGGTGATTAGGTGTCTGACTCAGAGAGTGTGGGTTCGATTCCCAGATGGAACTCAACCCAACAAAAGTTCTTTACTGAGAAAGTGTAATCCCAAATATAACATATGTTATTAATGATGGGCAACTTGAAACTCCACACTGGGACACGCTTGAATTGAATGAGATTATTGCACCAGTTCAATGGATCAGGGTGCATTCTTAATACATTCTCAGCTCTTAGGGAGTGTACAATCCAAGATGTCTGTCAGGTGCCAGGTATGGAATGTTTGAATGGTGTTAGAAGTTAAATGCATAATGGGGAAAATTTGATGTCAACTCTGTGTGTTATGAGGACATGACATTTTCCCCCATCAGGTGCTTTCATTTTGCCAGGAAGGGGTTAGTCAATATATAAAGGCCTATATTGTGTCACTCAGTGGATATCAGCCGTATTGTACCAGCCCTTGTGTGTAAGTCAGTGTATCCTATATAATCCATGTAGTGTGAGTCCGTGCATCCATGTAGTGTGTGTCAGTGTGTTGGTATGTACATGTTGCCAGGTGGGGGAAGCGTGCAGCACACAACCGAGCACAGATCGTGTACTATATGGCGGAGAACCTGGAAGTGCGGAGGGATGAGATCGCTCAGAGGATCTGTGCCATGACAGGTCAGCCTCTGGACGCTGGCCGACAGGAAGTGGACCTGGCTGTACAAAGGCTGTTCTACTGGGGGGCATACTGTGACAAGTATGGGGGAGCCGTCCAGGTGAGTCCGTCACTGTCATCAGGGCTAGATGAAGTGTCACGTTTCTCCACCTGATATCTGTGTACATAATAGTGGACCAGCTATGAGTCATGCTGTGATAGTTTGTGGTATAATGTATGTAACTATGTATGTATATATACGCAGTCTGTGTCTTCCTCTTGCACATTAAATTTATTATGGTTCAGTAAGCTAGACCTTTAATGTCCATAGATTAAGGATAAAGTCAGAAAATACCTTCAAAAGATATGTTTGGTTAAGTGGATAACTACGTTTTGGGTTAACATTATCTGTGGAATATTTTCCTGCATATATGATGTATGTGTATTGTATGTACTTTAAGGCAGTAGCTTCCGTTATAACTTTGTGTGTGTATCTTAGGTAGGTTTTATCTCAAGTTCATTCAATGCTGTCTGGGAACATGATATCCTGTGAATCATTGGACTGTTGTCATGAGATATTGGACAGAGATAAAGAAACAAGTCGTTGAAACTGTTCCTCATCTTTTCCCCAGGAGACAACCCTGTATGGAGCTACTGTCAAGATTCACGAACCTGTGGGAGTTATTGGTATAGCGTGTCCGGATGAGTATCCACTACTAGGCTTTGTCTCTCTCTTTGCTCCTGCTGTGATCCGAGGAAACGCTGTTGTCGTTGTCCCGAGCGAGAAACATCCGCTTGTAGCCCTTGACTTGTACCAGGTGGGTACCTTCGTGCTCTTGTCATTGTAGTTGGTTTGTTGTTTAACACTGCACTCAGCTATATTACAGCTATATGGCGGCAGTCTGTAAATAATCGGGTCTGGACCAGACAATCCAGTGATCAACAGCATGAGCATCGATCTACACAATTGGGATACAATGACATGTGTCAACCAAGTCAGCGAACCTGACCACCCGATCCCGTTAGTCGCCTCTTACAACAAGCATGGGTTACTGAAGATCAATTCTAACCTGGATCTTCACGGGTGCGCATGCTCTTGTCAAGGATGTATGGTGCATGTAAGCACAGGAAATTGTAGCTGTTCACATACAGAAAGAATTGACTTTTCCCTTACTCGACCTTTGGCATGTCACTGTAATTTACACCATTGGCAGAAAACAACAGTCACTCAATCCTTACTGAATGAGTCTGAAGTTTGAATTGCGTTGTGAATTGTGAATGTGTTGATTTACATCATTGACGACATTACTGTTGCAGGTGTTTGACACATCTGACCTCCCTGGCGGCGTGGTGAACATCATCACCGGTGACCGTAACCATCTCACCAAATACCTCGCTGAGCATCAGGACGTCCAGGCCATGTGGTACTTCGGCTGTGCAGAAGGTTCAAAGTTTGTGGAGTATGCTTCTGCTGACAACATAAAGCGAACATGGGTCAACTACGGCATCAGTCGCAACTGGTCCGACACAGAGGCAGGACAAGGGGAGGAGTTTCTGTTTCACTCCATACAGGTCAAGAATATATGGATACCCATGGGAGACATCTTCGCCAATTAGACTCGCTATTGCAGGAAGTATTCGCCGACCAGCTGCCAGTAGTTGTGGATGTTATGGTGGGTGCTGGTCACGTGACCGGTCCACAGATGTGTTAACTAATGAGTGGTGCTGAACTAACCAATGTCGAAGCGGTTCCTGGGCTGGCATTTCAGGGACAACTTGCTGGCTGTTTGAATATTGTCACAATGTGATACAAATTGTGGAATTGAAAATGTGAAGTCCATCGTACTTCATGGATTTGTATACACTATATTTGATTTTTATACACTATCTTCCTCCATTTGTGAATGAATACCCTTGCTATGTAGTGTAGTCACTATTTTTGACCAGTAGATTAGTTCATGGGTTGGTAAAAAATAGTGACTCTCATGAAATAGTCAAACAGTGACTTTTCAGGTTGCATCACAAACACATCAACATTTCTCAATTGACGAAGTGTGTAAGGTGATATATAACTGTGCATCTGCCTGCTCTACATACAACTTCAGTGTCAGGCAGCAGTATTGTTCGCACCACGTCTGTGTATGGCCGAACGTGATGTTGCTGGAATATTGCTAAAAGCGGCGTAAAACCGAACTCAGTCAGTCAGTCTGTGTATGGTTTCAGCCTCAATTGACTTCTTTTATGAAGAGACTCATTTCATTTACAAAAAAGATGTTTATCACTGCAGTTGAAGGCATTCTCTCTTAAGGAAGAAATTATAATAATTGATATCCAAATCACCTAGTATCCATCGACTGGTGCTCACTGGCACTATGACTAAGTTAAAAACAAATATAAACACACATTCCTGAAAGTCTATTGGAATGCTGACCGGAAGAGGTGGTTTGTAAGGAGAGACTTGAATATGGTGTGTACAAACCTGTGAAGTATTGAAGATGAATGTTGTGTGGCTGTTGTAATGAGTGGAAACAGAACACTTGTCTGATTGACGATTGTGTGAATCCTGCATCTCCTCATTGCTAGTGCTATGTTCAAACATGATGTTCCTGTCTCAGTGTACGTCTCTGTGTTGATCATGTCACAGAAACATTCATATCTGTTTTCCGTCAGGGTGCAAAACCCATAATTATAATGTATGAAGTTATGCAAGACTGTAGGAGGTTACAAGGAAAGATGTGTGTTCATTTGTAGTTCACGGAATAGGATGCTGTGTTACATAAGGCCTGTGTCAGAGCATCAGGAATGACAGACAGACTCGCCATGACTCCACACAATAATACCCATTCCTATAATATACTGGACAAAATAAGTTAGGGATATTGGTATGTTTATGATTGATATTTTATCAGTGTGTCAATGAATAATTAGATCATTATTCATAATTTCAAAATGTACATACATCCCTAACTATTTTTGTCCAGTATATATTTAGACGATGTAGACAGCACTCTCTTCCTTATCTGGTATTTGTCCAGACCTTAGTTTATCCAATACCGACTTAAAGCTATTTAGGGTCCAAGCATTTAAATTTTTAATTCATCAACAAAAAAGATCTGTCTAGATGGGTTTCTTTGTTCTGATTCTGCATTCAATATGTTAAATATCAATAACTTTATTAGTGCTATCTTAATTTTGTTGATGATACAGGGGTGTGCCTTTCTTTTTTTTGTATGCATATCTAGTGCTGATATAATCCGGAATTCTGTAGGTGATTGTGTATACCAGAAAAAAGCATATTTCCAATAACCAACATGTTATTTCTACACAATTATACGACTGCAGAACACAAGTTGCTAAGTCACAAAATACAACCTTCCTTTTCCAACATTGTGTATCAGTGCTTGTAATAGTAACATCTCCTAGGTCATATACACTGCTCATAAGATGTTAAAAAGAACATATGTACAGTCATAAATGAAAATCAAAAGTTCCTTGATTCTTTTGAGTAGTATACTAAGCAGGCTGCCTACTTCTGTCTTACTTGTCATACACAGGTAACTTTTGTTACAGTAGGACATACTATTGTTCTGATTAATGCAGAGCGGTTGGGTACCCTAGTTAAAGCATTCCCTCGTCACGCCGAAGACCTGGGTTCGATTCCCCACATGGGCACAATGTGTGAAGCCTATTTCTGGTGTTTCCTGCCGTGATGTTTCTGGAATTTTGCTAAGAGCAGCATAAAACTACACTCACTCACTCCTGATTAATCCAAATTTTTTATCCTCAACATATATGGTTTACACAGATTCTACTATAGCATATTTAAAGATGGTGCTCTCCTCCTGCACTAAACTATTGAGGAGTGGGTATGTATGTTATTCATAAACAAAGGTATCATATTCATGTTTGGTATGATGTTTGGTGATGGCTTTGTCAGATATAATCTTATACCTGTATTTGTAGAAATATTTGTGTATTTTATGACTGCTTTAACAGTGTTGATTTTGTCATGTATTGTATTCTCTGATCACAACATCATTCATACCTGGGGTGGTGGGGTAGCCTAGTGGTTAAAGCGTTGGCTCGTCACGCCGAAGACCCGGGTTCGAATCCCCACATAGGTACAATGTGTGAAGCCCATTTCTGGTGTCCCCCGCCGTGATGTTGCTGGAATATTGCTAAAAGCGGCGTAAAACCAAACTCAGTCAGTCATTCATACCTACATCTGATTCATCACTTTCTGGCATTTTCTTTGGAATTGTGGACAGCATCTGCTAAATCCTATGTTGAGTGAATATTTTTCTAAATAGTCCAGACATGATTCTTTTGAATTCATACCTGCATGTATTAAGTTATGCTTCTATTTGTCTTGCTGTACAGGCCAGTGGGATAGTACAATGTTTGAAATCCATATCTGGTGTCCCCCGGTGTAATATTGCTGGACTCTTGCTAAAAGCTGTGTAAGACCTTATTCACTAACTCACTCACTCACTGTACAAGATAACTGTATGAAGTAATACAAGTATAGTTCTGCCTGAACAGAAACTTAAACAGCTGATCTATGTTCTGATAGAACATGCCTTACCTGTGTTCAGATAGAACATGCCTTCCTCCACAATGTAAAGTAAACACAGTAACCAAACTTAAGGAGTAGTGGGGTGGCCTACTGGTCAAAGCATTCGTTCGTCACACCGAAGACCAGGTTTACTTCACACATGGCTGCAATGGATGAAGCCTACTTGTGTTTACCACTGTGATATTGCTGAAAATAGATGTTAAACCATCTATTTTCATGCACACATTCACAAAGACAAGAGTTCAGTATGGTAATATTTTGTGATTATTTTACTGTACTCATGTTCAATGTTTCAAATAGATCCCTCCCTGTTATTCCATGGTCAGTAATATTTTACCCGGAACAGGAATCTTTGGAACATTCTATCCAGTCAGTCTTTACAGGTTTCCAAAGTCTGAACAGCCTTAAAAGTATTTAACAGCTTTAAGACATATATCTTCGTATTGATGTGATGACCTTGATATTGTTGTTAGCGTTGGACTTAAAACGTCACTGCCAGGAAGTTCTAGTTCTGTTTGACAATCTGTCTCCACACACTCTCCTCATCTTATGCAGCTTATTTTTAATATACTTTTTCTTTCATAAGCATTTGCTCATGCTATTATTTTGTTTGTTTTGCTTTTATACAGATATTTCATTGAATATTTTGTTTGATTTTGTTCATGATTTCTTTATACATGCGTTATGGTACGTAGGTGATGTTACATGTTAAATGACCACCGCCATATAGCTGGAATATTGCTGAGTGCGGTGTAGAACTTAACTCACACACTACATGTTAAATGTGCTATGGACTTATGGCAACTTCACTGATCCAAGGTGGTTGAATTACCACATACCAACATATCATTACAGAGCCAAGGGAAACATGGTATTTGGAACCAGGAGTCTCCAGTTCAGGCTGGAGTCTCAATGTCATGTCTTTGAATGGCATTTAGCAGTGATACACATGAAGAGTGAAACTTTATGGATGTCAAGGACACAATGTTTCGGAGTATATTTTCACTCCTTTGTCCTCATTTTGGAGTATATTCTTACTCCTTCATCAACAGGATGTTTCAGATGAACTTATAGGAATATATATATTGGGCGGGTAGCCTAATGGTTAAAGCGTCGGCTCGTCACGCTGACGACCCGGGTTCGAATCCCCACATGGGCACAATGTGTGAAGCCCATTTATGGTGTCCCCCGCTGTGATATTGCTGGAATATTGCTAAAAGCGGCGTAAAACCCAACTCACTCGCTCACTATAAGAATATACTCCGAAACGTCCCTCATATTACAGAAGTTGACGTCCATACGTTTTCACTCTTACTCCATGTCATGTTTCTGGAGTCTTCACGTCATGTAGCTGGATGTTTGGACAATATTGTTTACAAATTTTGCACAGGGAAACCTGTTCGAACTTAGGGACATTTATGTAACTGTTGTCAGTGATGTTGTTCCATGTGTCAACAGGCTTATGTTTGCTCAAGTAGTCATCTGCACTTATATGTTGTTCATTTGCCAGTTCGAACATTCATCAAAAGACAGAAGAAAAATTGAAACGATTACCCAACAAGAAGTTTGTATGGGAATGTAGTTATGTTTGAATAAGTGAGTGAATATAATTTAACGGCCATTCAGTATTTTCTCTGATGTGATGTGATGTGATGTGATGTAAGGCGATATTTGACAAGCAAGCAAGAGTCTACAGTGAATCTTGCTAAATGTGAATGGCCTGGAGCTTGTCATACAAGGGTACAGTAATTCAGTATGAATTCCAATGAATTCAGTTATACCGGTAATAGTCAAATCATTTACAAATTGTGCCATGACTGTTTATTATAACACTGTCAGATCACCTGCCATGTTCCCTTCTATCTCTTTGTAGAATATAACTGTGCCAAAGTTGTGCCATTAATTCATGAATGGTAAAGTTGGTGGCTCTGAACATGTATATAGACCTGGGAAATCTCAAGTGGTTAGAAAGCTTGGCTGTTAACTGCCAGCAGCTATTTCAGGCAGTCACCATTTGACTGGAATAAACTTGTTATAACAGGATCATTGTTGTGTTTCTTTTTCCACTTTGTGCTGGGAAAATTCTGAGTTTGAAAGAATGCTCTTTACAGCTTGGTGAATATGTTATGGGACTGTAGCAATTCAGAAACATAAAAACGTCCTCATTTATTGGTCAAGACTTGTCACGCTTTACTGGCATACACAGATTGTAGAATGATTTCCAGTGACAGAAGTGCCCAGCAGTGACACAGCACCTTGACCCAGCTATTCTCCTGCAGCTGTTGTCTGTGTGGTGCCAGCACCATAGAAGATGGGGGTAACAGACTAGGTAGAAGTGACAGACAATAGGTAGAAGTGACCATAGAAGATGGGATCTGGTAACAGACAATAGGTAGAAGTGACCATAGAAGATGGGATCTGGTAACAGACAATAGGTAGAAGTGACCATAGAAGATGGGATCTGGTAACAGACAATAGGTAGAAGTGACCATAGAAGATGGGATCTGGTAACAGACAATAGGTAGAAGTGACCATAGAAGATGGGATCTGGTAACAGACAATAGGTAGAAGTGACCATAGAAGATGGGATCTGGTAACAGACAATAGGTAGAAGTGACCATAGAGATGGGATCTGGTAACAGACAATAGGTAGAAGTGACCATAGAAGATGGGATCTGGTAACAGACAATAGGTAGAAGTGACCATAGAAGATGGGATCTGGTAACAGACAATAGGTAGAAGTGACCATAGAAGATGGGATCTGGTAACAGACAATAGGTAGAAGTGACCATAGAAGATGGGATCTGGTAACAGACAATAGGTAGAAGTGACCATAGAAGATGGGATCTGGTAACAGACAATAGGTAGAAGTGACCATAGAAGATGGGATCTGGTAACAGACAATAGGTAGAAGTGACCATAGAAGATGGGATCTGGTAACAGACAATAGGTAGCAATAGACACTAGCGTAACAGGCGTCGGAATCCTGCAACAATAGGTAGAGATAGACACCAGCTCCACTGCAGCTGGGATCCTGCAAATTTCTACTAATTTAAAAGGTTTGAAGATGGTTATGTACTTACCACTACGAGCAAACTGGGTGGATCTCGACATGCTCCAACAATGCCCTTCGAGGAAGCATCAGAGTCCCCGCCTATAGCCCAGAGAAACAGTGTACTCATCAAGAAATGAATCCATAACAGTAAGTGGTAGTGCATAAACCTCATGAAGTATTTCTCCATCCCGATGTGGTCAGGTATGATAGATACACACTTAGTTGTGCCTCCGGTAAGACACAAAGGCTTAGCAGCCTACCCAAGAGCTATTAATGACTAGCCATTAGTTTACGCTTGCGTGTTCATACGATTAATAGTCTGGAGCACAATTATCACGGGTTGATGTAAGCCAAAGTCGGAGATTCGGTACTCTGGTCTTTTTGTATCCATACAAGCCTTGTTCTCACCCATCATAACTGGAGCGCCGACATCACGGAAGTGGGAGAAGATCTGATCCATGACATCGGGCAGCTGGGCTCCGCTGGTCACGTGGACAACACGGCATGGGACCTGCAGACAACACATCAGGTCATTCATCAGGGGTACTAAGAAGACAATAAATCTCATAACATCGGATAATAAATCTGATGAAACATCAGATAATACATCAGATAATACATTTGATGAAACATCAGATAATAAATAAGACAACACAACATTTCGGCTAATACATCAGGTACTTATCCGACAGTAAATCAGACAGGCCCAACCCTAACCCTAGCCTGTAATCAGCTTATCCGATAAAAATCCGCTATTAATCAGGTAATCATCTTGCATTAAGTCGTGTTATGACTGCCCATATTCTAGCATCACGCTTTACGAATGATCATAATAACTATATTACATAGACAACCATATTTTAACATCTTTTCTCTGGAAACTGAAAGAATGTACCATATCTTGCCTTTACCGTTACATTTTACTGGTTACATTTAAATGTCCCATTTTTGTACAGGCGGGTCTCTCTGACTGACCTGAATCTGTAGGGTTACAACCCGACTTCAGCTCAACGACTACCGCAAATCTATGGTAATGAATGGGAGTTACGATAGTCCTAGCGCTAAGATCGCTCCGTGCAACGGGGCTCTGCAATTCAGCTGTCTCTTGTTGGTCATCCCAAAAATGTGACAATATTCACAATTCGTCTTTGAAATAAAGTAAAAAACATTTGCTTGAAGGATAAATTGACATGGTCAAAACAACACAAACCTCACCGACAAATCAGATTACCATATGTGGTCACAGATTCAGTAATCAAGCTACATCTTTATCCAAGTGCCAACGAGGTGTCTCATCGTCACCCAGAGCTCAGTAGGGACAATGTAGACAACAACCTGTCTCGTTACTGCCGTCGCTGAAACAACGCTGACGTCTGTCACAACATCAGCAGAAACTGTGACAACATTGACAGTTATCAACTGGCACGACACCCAGGCACGTCCCTGCCAGTAACAACGTACAGAAACATCGTAGCCAGCAATACCACCTGGAGACATCACTGTCGGTAACACCGATATAGCGAATGTCATACAGCCACGGTTCAGTGATAAAGAGAGTTTTCAATGTTAGAACTGTCTCAAACATTTTTCTTACAGTTAGTGAGACTTCACACTGCCTTTAACAATATCACGGCGGGAGAAACCAGAAATAATTTCACACATTCTGCCCATTCCCGGAATCGAACCCGGTTCTTTGGCGTGAAGAGCTCAATCTTAAAGCACTAAACTACCTCATGGCGTTAATTCGCTTTATAACATTTGTTTCATATCGCGTCCCGAGTAGACACAGTAAAATTTAGTAACAAATCCGGTCTGAGCTGGAAAAAAGCTTTCGTATACATAAGGAACGATCCATGTCTTTGGAGCATGAGTTACACAATGAGGCCACACTATAACCATCCAATCCCCCTCTTACGTAATGCACAATATACTGGGGTATATTTTGACTGAATCACAATATACCGGTTTGCGAAGTGTTATACACGGAAGTAAACTACACACATGTATTAGTCAAACATACATATATTTTTAGAACATGCCACACTCAGATGATAAGTTTTGAAGGGTTAGTTGGACAACTTAAATCAGTAGACATGTAGTGTAATTAGACTATGTCGAGTGTAGGAAAAGGGCACAATTTGAAATTCCTCAAAATTGCAACGGGATAAAGAACTACAAATTCTGTTTTTTATTTAAGGGGACCTTGCATGAGAACCTTCAAGTCTTAAGACATCCAAACGGATTAATTTCACTCTGGCCAAACAAATTTAATCAGTTGTAAGTGAAGGTAATCGGTCTGTGGTTATCCTTTATTTCCTAAACAAGTCTTCCAAATAACAATAACAGGAACAGCTGGAACTCTGAAGTCGAGCATATAATCATATGGACTAAATATATTATCTTATAAAACAAATACTTTTTGAACTCCTTAGATAGTAACTCAAACAGAGACCATATTAGAAGATCAGTCTTGGTGAAGTCCTAGCAAGTTCTAAAGCCAATCATTATCAATTATCTGAGGGTACATCTGATAATCCTTTGGACAAGATTTACAGTGTCTTTTCCAAATGTAATCTTCCGAATATCGAACCACAATCTACCAATGGAAACTGGACCATGGATAGATTGACCTTGCCATCGCTGAGATTCTGCAGCAGCAACAGCAGCACCAGGTGAAATATATTTTACCTTTAAGTGTAATGGTTTTGAAAAGGAGAAAAAAACAGTATATTGATTAAAATGTGTTATATAAGAAACGTTTACATATATGAGTCGAATCACGCCGAAGACCCAGGTTCGATTCCTTACATGGGTACAATTTGTGAAGCCCATTTCTGGTGTCCCCCGTCGTGATATTGCTGGAATACAGCTAAAAACTAAACTCACTCACTCCCTACTGTGACAGTCTGGTAATCAATACTGCCATGGGAAACCATTAACCTGGTTGTATAAATGTTAATGGGAAAGACGCTTTCAGTTGGACAGCTTATTCCCCTCAATCAATTGACCATCTAAATAAATGTAACATATTTTATACTTGGGATTAGACTTCCTCAGTAGTACAGATTCTAGTACTTTTAGTGGTCGAGTCGAACCCACACTCACAGACCAAGGCACCTAGTCAGCGATCTAACCCACTCAGCCACCACGGCTTCCACAAAAAGTGTACACATCTAACAAGACTTAGTGTAAATTGTCACGGCTTCCTTGGCCGAAAGCTATTCATACTTAGTTTGCAAGAAATTTAGTGAATAGAATGCAAAGTTTAAAACATATTTTCTCTCACCGTTAACAATATGTCTGCTGTCTGAAATCAGTGAACGACGAAACTAGACAGACAAATTACACTTTGAAGTCAGCTGCGAGACAGGAAAATATTGACATTAATATTGAACAGTAGGCTCAAGTAAATTAGTCACAGACATTGATGCTAACGAGCAAAACTAAATCTCAACCACATCTGCAAACACATTGGTGTCAATTGTTATTGGGAATTAACACACAACAAACACCTTAATCCCAGAGCGTGCCAGAATCGTGGCTAACAGCAGTTAGGTTACACTGGAGACAAAACAGTAGCGACGATAATCTGTCGTGGGGATCTGTCTTCCTGTAATCCTGGTCACTGCTCTGTCAATCTGTACCACAAGCTGACTAATGACAACCTTACAAAATTGACAACAAAAACAACATTGACTGTAACAACACGCGGATACATCACCTGAGAGTTTACAATAAACAGTTTTGGCCACTAATTAACGAGATAAGTAATGAGATGGCTGAACCTAATGAAGCAGAACAAAACGTCAATTAGACAGCTAAGAAAATTAACTGAATTTAATTTTATTGTTTTTTTAAAAGTGACATTGATTGCGATGGTCTTTTGGTATAAAAGTAAGCAGTGAGGGGTCATGTCACCACATTCCACAGTAACACAGGTAAACTACAGGTGTACATTATCCCGTAGTCAAGCTACAAGTTCATCGGGTAAGAGATAACATTTTATATATTTTTTTAACATTTTATTTCTTTTGATGGGTACATAATTGTTGCATTTTTGGTACATAAATATACAAAGTATGAACACGAGTGGTTGATAATCCGTCGGCTAGAAGAATACATTGATATTGTAATTTATGTGAAGAGGTTATGGCAAGATGACCAAAAGGTGAAGAATTTACCATAGTTACAGTGCAAAAGGCAGTACATAGAGGGTGTGTAGGTAATGCTTTAATCCAACAAACTGCGGATGCGAATTAGAACATCTCTTTGCATATATATAGTATTTTGTTGCGATGATAATCAGGTTTAATACATCATTTCGTTTTTCTTTATATCCAAAGATATGTTTGCATCCAGAATTAATATAATATAGAATCACAGTTTTTTTATTAATAAAATGCTCCTTGGACCTACCACTGTTAACTTACAATTTAAAAAAAGGCATACGAAATATTATGCACTAAATAAATAAAAACAAAATATGCATAATAAACCAGTATACATTTATTTGAACGGATGGTACTTTATGAAGTCTTTGAACTGCAATTAGAAGTGATACACTTAACGGCAAGAATTTATGCATGTCAACATCTTTATTTTGAGGAACACGGCTTTGTGGACGAGAACTACTTTATTATAGTATGACTGTCAATCAAACTGATCACGTATTCCTTTCACATGTAACGCTCCATTAGCAAACTTGAAATACTATTACTGATGCACTGTGTACTTAACGTGAAAAATTAAAATTACAAAATTTTTATGCAAAGGAATAACCAGTCTTGGCTACAATACCGACTCCATTTTGAGTAAAAGGTGCAAAAGCTGTGAAAATTCTATAAGCGGACCACTAAAAATGAGGGATACAAGGTGTTCAGAAAGACAGATTTTCATGAAATTAACAATATTTCATACGGGAAAATATATATGTTAAAGAAGGGGTGTAAGAATGTAAAACATTTAGATGAACAAATCATCGAAACCAATCCGACACTTAGGAATAATTATATATGCTTCTTACTAATAGCACTGTATGCATAAGCATCATATATATATTATGCCATGGTAATTCAAACATAAATGTCTTCTATGTATAACAATATTGGTATCTTCAGGCCCGTCTCCAACTAGGCTGTACTGTTTCAAAGTGTCAATAGTTTTATTTTAATGGTAAAAAATCTGTGTATATTTCAAAAGAAAATACTAAGCAATTATTTTTCGAATGTGATAAACTAAATAGGCATAGTCATACCTTTTTAAATTATCCTAAGTTTATTTTCCTGATCACATGAGAGTTCATTGTTGTTGTGGTCCTGTTTGCACTGCTGTGGCACTAACGAGATAACCGACAACTCCCTAATTAACGAGCTGTCCTGAACAAGACACTGATTGGCAAGCTAGCTGTAAGGAGACTGTTAATCTAGTTAATTACACAATTAATCCAACTATTTACCGTTATGGCTGACTAACTGCTTTACAAACAATATCTTAAAATAACTGCTCTACCTCCCGGTATTCTCAATGTACATAAGGACAATTACGACATCTGGAGAAGGAAGGACAGCGACATCCCACATCTTTACAATCACATGACTGTTGAATAAGGTTGTTATCCCCCATCTCAGCAGTTAATGATTTTACTGACTTGGTTTGTGTAGTTTCCCCCGTACTAAATATCAGAGAGTGTAGCGTCAATGAGCAGTTTCTCAACGCACCATATATATGCAGTATACTCTGTTCTGATTCTTGTAAGGGATATCTTTAACTTGTGTGACGATGTAACACTCTCACCAGTATAGACTCAACAACCAGTTTAGAACCACAAAAAAAACTTCAGAAAAAAGCATATGTCTTTGTGGTGACATATATATACACAAGATTTTCCAAGTAATATGTGGGTTTTCATGTGACAAAAAAAATCAAGACTCGGAAAGAGGATAGACTTGAAGAAAGGGGGTTCCTCACTTGACCCTGCCACCGTGCAATCCCTCTCATGGTAACATCAAGAAACAAGAGTAAGAAGATATTTTCAAGTACAACTGACTGGCCAAGTCCACTATTTAACACCTATGTAGACTACTAGTATTTGCACTGTGCTTGCTTTCTCACATGCTAGCACTAGCAGATGCTAGGGGTTGACAAGGACGATCACCAATGACAGCACTTATAAATGGTAAGCTTACCAAATCATCCTGGTTTCCTCTGAGCTACTAGTATTTGCACTGTGCTTGCTTGTTAAACTGCTAGCACTAGCAAATGCTTGAGGTTCATTGGGGACTTGCAACCTATTCTCATCAAATCCCTCCACGACTTTAAAAACTACTTATCACTTGGAACCCACTAGTATTGCTTTTGTGCTTGCGTCCGCAACTGTTAGCACTAGCAAATGCTAGGGGTTTCATGGGACCAACAGCATGACCTGGAAGACGATCGACTTGAAGAAAGGGGTCCCTCACTTGACCCTGCTACCGTGTCATCCCACTTCTGAGGAAACCTAGAATTTGTTTTGCGCTTGTTTTATACAAACTAGCACTAGCAAATGCTAGGGTTGCTCAGTGGAACATCAACTCATGGTAACATCAAGAAACAAGAGTAAGAAGATATTTTCAAGTACAATTGCCTGGCTAAGTCCACTATTTAACACCTATGTAGACTACTAGTATTTGCACTGTGCTTGCTTTCTCACATGCTAGCACTAGCAGATGCTAGGGGTTGACAAGGACGATCACCAATGACAGCACTTATACATGGTAAGCTTACTAAATCATCCTGGTTTCCTCTGAGCTACTAGTATTTGCACTGTGCTTGCTTGTTAAACTGCTAGCACTAGCAAATGCTTGAGGTTCATTGGGGACTTGCAACCTATTCTCATCAAATCCCTCCACGACTTTAAAAACTACTTATCACTTGGAACCCACTAGTATTGCTTTTGTGCTTGCGTCCGCAACTGTTAGCACTAGCAAATGCTAGGGGGTTTCATGGGACCAACAGCATGACCTGGAAGACGATCGACTTGAAGAAAGGGGTCCCTCACTTGACCCTGCTACCGTGTCATCCCACTTCTGAGGAAACCTAGAATTTGTTTTGCGCTTGTTTTATACAAACTAGCACTAGCAAATGCTAGGGTTGCTCAGTGGAACATCAACTCATGGTAACATCAAGAAACAAGAGTAAGAAGATATTTTCAAGTACAATTGCCTGGCTAAGTCCACTATTTAACACCTATGTAGACTACTAGTATTTGCACTGTGCTTGCTTTCTCACATGCTAGCACTAGCAGATGCTAGGGGTTGACAAGGACGATCACCAATGACAGCACTTATACATGGTAAGCTTACTAAATCATCCTGGTTTCCTCTGAGCTACTAGTATTTGCACTGTGCTTGCTTGTTAAACTGCTAGCACTAGCAAATGCTTGAGGTTCATTGGGGACTTGCAACCTATTCTCATCAAATCCCTCCACGACTTTAAAACTACTTATCACTTGGAACCCACTAGTATTGCTTTTGTGCTTGCGTCCGCAACTGTTAGCACTAGCAAATGCTAGGGGTTTCATGGGACCAACAGCATGACCTGGAAGACGATCGACTTGAAGAAAGGGGTCCCTCACTTGACCCTGCTACCGTGTCATCCCACTTCTGAGGAAACCTAGAATTTGTTTTGCGCTTGTTTTATACAAACTAGCACTAGCAAATGCTAGGGTTGCTCAGTGGAACATCAACTCATGGTAACATCAAGAAACAAGAGTAAGAAGATATTTTCAAGTACAATTGCCTGGCTAAGTCCACTATTTAACACCTATGTAGACTACTAGTATTTGCACTGTGCTTGCTTTCTCACATGCTAGCACTAGCAGATGCTAGGGGTTGACAAGGACGATCACCAATGACAGCACTTATACATGGTAAGCTTACTAAATCATCCTGGTTTCCTCTGAGCTACTAGTATTTGCACTGTGCTTGCTTGTTAAACTGCTAGCACTAGCAAATGCTTGAGGTTCATTGGGGACTTGCAACCTATTCTCATCAAATCCCTCCACGACTTTAAAACTACTTATCACTTGGAACCCACTAGTATTGCTTTTGTGCTTGCGTCCGCAACTGTTAGCACTAGCAAATGCTAGGGGTTTCATGGGACCAACAGCATGACCTGGAAGACGATCGACTTGAAGAAAGGGTCCCTCACTTGACCCTGCTACCGTGTCATCCCACTTCTGAGGAAACCTAGAATTTGTTTTGCGCTTGTTTTATACAAACTAGCACTAGCAAATGCTAGGGTTGCTCAGTGGAACATCAACTCATGGTAACATCAAGAAACAAGAGTAAGAAGATATTTTCAAGTACAATTGCCTGGCTAAGTCCACTATTTAACACCTATGTAGACTACTAGTATTTGCACTGTGCTTGCTTTCTCACATGCTAGCACTAGCAGATGCTAGGGGTTGACAAGGACGATCACCAATGACAGCACTTATACATGGTAAGCTTACTAAATCATCCTGGTTTCCTCTGAGCTACTAGTATTTGCACTGTGCTTGCTTGTTAAACTGCTAGCACTAGCAAATGCTTGAGGTTCATTGGGGACTTGCAACCTATTCTCATCAAATCCCTCCACGACTTTAAAAACTACTTATCACTTGGAACCCACTAGTATTGCTTTTGTGCTTGCGTCCGCAACTGTTAGCACTAGCAAATGCTAGGGGGTTTCATGGGACCAACAGCATGACCTGGAAGACGATCGACTTGAAGAAAGGGGTCCCTCACTTGACCCTGCTACCGTGTCATCCCACTTCTGAGGAAACCTAGAATTTGTTTTGCGCTTGTTTTATACAAACTAGCACTAGCAAATGCTAGGGTTGCTCAGTGGAACATCAACTCATGGTAACATCAAGAAACAAGAGTAAGAAGATATTTTCAAGTACAATTGCCTGGCTAAGTCCACTATTTAACACCTATGTAGACTACTAGTATTTGCACTGTGCTTGCTTTCTCACATGCTAGCACTAGCAGATGCTAGGGGTTGACAAGGACGATCACCAATGACAGCACTTATACATGGTAAGCTTACTAAATCATCCTGGTTTCCTCTGAGCTACTAGTATTTGCACTGTGCTTGCTTGTTAAACTGCTAGCACTAGCAAATGCTTGAGGTTCATTGGGGACTTGCAACCTATTCTCATCAAATCCCTCCACGACTTTAAAAACTACTTATCACTTGGAACCCACTAGTATTGCTTTTGTGCTTGCGTCCGCAACTGTTAGCACTAGCAAATGCTAGGGGGTTTCATGGGACCAACAGCATGACCTGGAAGACGATCGACTTGAAGAAAGGGGTCCCTCACTTGACCCTGCTACCGTGTCATCCCACTTCTGAGGAAACCTAGAATTTGTTTTGCGCTTGTTTTATACAAACTAGCACTAGCAAATGCTAGGGTTGCTCAGTGGAACATCAACTCATGGTAACATCAAGAAACAAGAGTAAGAAGATATTTTCAAGTACAATTGCCTGGCTAAGTCCACTATTTAACACCTATGTAGACTACTAGTATTTGCACTGTGCTTGCTTTCTCACATGCTAGCACTAGCAGATGCTAGGGGTTGACAAGGACGATCACCAATGACAGCACTTATACATGGTAAGCTTACTAAATCATCCTGGTTTCCTCTGAGCTACTAGTATTTGCACTGTGCTTGCTTGTTAAACTGCTAGCACTAGCAAATGCTTGAGGTTCATTGGGGACTTGCAACCTATTCTCATCAAATCCCTCCACGACTTTAAAACTACTTATCACTTGGAACCCACTAGTATTGCTTTTGTGCTTGCGTCCGCAACTGTTAGCACTAGCAAATGCTAGGGGTTTCATGGGACCAACAGCATGACCTGGAAGACGATCGACTTGAAGAAAGGGTCCCTCACTTGACCCTGCTACCGTGTCATCCCACTTCTGAGGAAACCTAGAATTTGTTTTGCGCTTGTTTTATACAAACTAGCACTAGCAAATGCTAGGGTTGCTCAGTGGAACATCAACTCATGGTAACATCAAGAAACAAGAGTAAGAAGATATTTTCAAGTACAATTGCCTGGCTAAGTCCACTATTTAACACCTATGTAGACTACTAGTATTTGCACTGTGCTTGCTTTCTCACATGCTAGCACTAGCAGATGCTAGGGGTTGACAAGGACGATCACCAATGACAGCACTTATACATGGTAAGCTTACTAAATCATCCTGGTTTCCTCTGAGCTACTAGTATTTGCACTGTGCTTGCTTGTTAAACTGCTAGCACTAGCAAATGCTTGAGGTTCATTGGGGACTTGCAACCTATTCTCATCAAATCCCTCCACGACTTTAAAAACTACTTATCACTTGGAACCCACTAGTATTGCTTTTGTGCTTGCGTCCGCAACTGTTAGCACTAGCAAATGCTAGGGGGTTTCATGGGACCAACAGCATGACCTGGAAGACGATCGACTTGAAGAAAGGGGTCCCTCACTTGACCCTGCTACCGTGTCATCCCACTTCTGAGGAAACCTAGAATTTGTTTTGCGCTTGTTTTATACAAACTAGCACTAGCAAATGCTAGGGTTGCTCAGTGGAACATCAACTCATGGTAACATCAAGAAACAAGAGTAAGAAGATATTTTCAAGTACAATTGCCTGGCTAAGTCCACTATTTAACACCTATGTAGACTACTAGTATTTGCACTGTGCTTGCTTTCTCACATGCTAGCACTAGCAGATGCTAGGGGTTGACAAGGACGATCACCAATGACAGCACTTATACATGGTAAGCTTACTAAATCATCCTGGTTTCCTCTGAGCTACTAGTATTTGCACTGTGCTTGCTTGTTAAACTGCTAGCACTAGCAAATGCTTGAGGTTCATTGGGGACTTGCAACCTATTCTCATCAAATCCCTCCACGACTTTAAAACTACTTATCACTTGGAACCCACTAGTATTGCTTTTGTGCTTGCGTCCGCAACTGTTAGCACTAGCAAATGCTAGGGGTTTCATGGGACCAACAGCATGACCTGGAAGACGATCGACTTGAAGAAAGGGGTCCCTCACTTGACCCTGCTACCGTGTCATCCCACTTCTGAGGAAACCTAGAATTTGTTTTGCGCTTGTTTTATACAAACTAGCACTAGCAAATGCTAGGGTTGCTCAGTGGAACATCAACTCATGGTAACATCAAGAAACAAGAGTAAGAAGATATTTTCAAGTACAATTGCCTGGCTAAGTCCACTATTTAACACCTATGTAGACTACTAGTATTTGCACTGTGCTTGCTTTCTCACATGCTAGCACTAGCAGATGCTAGGGGTTGACAAGGACGATCACCAATGACAGCACTTATACATGGTAAGCTTACTAAATCATCCTGGTTTCCTCTGAGCTACTAGTATTTGCACTGTGCTTGCTTGTTAAACTGCTAGCACTAGCAAATGCTTGAGGTTCATTGGGGACTTGCAACCTATTCTCATCAAATCCCTCCACGACTTTAAAACTACTTATCACTTGGAACCCACTAGTATTGCTTTTGTGCTTGCGTCCGCAACTGTTAGCACTAGCAAATGCTAGGGGTTTCATGGGACCAACAGCATGACCTGGAAGACGATCGACTTGAAGAAAGGGTCCCTCACTTGACCCTGCTACCGTGTCATCCCACTTCTGAGGAAACCTAGAATTTGTTTTGCGCTTGTTTTATACAAACTAGCACTAGCAAATGCTAGGGTTGCTCAGTGGAACATCAACTCATGGTAACATCAAGAAACAAGAGTAAGAAGATATTTTCAAGTACAATTGCCTGGCTAAGTCCACTATTTAACACCTATGTAGACTACTAGTATTTGCACTGTGCTTGCTTTCTCACATGCTAGCACTAGCAGATGCTAGGGGTTGACAAGGACGATCACCAATGACAGCACTTATACATGGTAAGCTTACTAAATCATCCTGGTTTCCTCTGAGCTACTAGTATTTGCACTGTGCTTGCTTGTTAAACTGCTAGCACTAGCAAATGCTTGAGGTTCATTGGGGACTTGCAACCTATTCTCATCAAATCCCTCCACGACTTTAAAACTACTTATCACTTGGAACCCACTAGTATTGCTTTTGTGCTTGCGTCCGCAACTGTTAGCACTAGCAAATGCTAGGGGTTTCATGGGACCAACAGCATGACCTGGAAGACGATCGACTTGAAGAAAGGGGTCCCTCACTTGACCCTGCTACCGTGTCATCCCACTTCTGAGGAAACCTAGAATTTGTTTTGCGCTTGTTTTATACAAACTAGCACTAGCAAATGCTAGGGTTGCTCAGTGGAACATCAACTCATGGTAACATCAAGAAACAAGAGTAAGAAGATATTTTCAAGTACAATTGCCTGGCTAAGTCCACTATTTAACACCTATGTAGACTACTAGTATTTGCACTGTGCTTGCTTTCTCACATGCTAGCACTAGCAGATGCTAGGGGTTGACAAGGACGATCACCAATGACAGCACTTATACATGGTAAGCTTACTAAATCATCCTGGTTTCCTCTGAGCTACTAGTATTTGCACTGTGCTTGCTTGTTAAACTGCTAGCACTAGCAAATGCTTGAGGTTCATTGGGGACTTGCAACCTATTCTCATCAAATCCCTCCACGACTTTAAAACTACTTATCACTTGGAACCCACTAGTATTGCTTTTGTGCTTGCGTCCGCAACTGTTAGCACTAGCAAATGCTAGGGGTTTCATGGGACCAACAGCATGACCTGGAAGACGATCGACTTGAAGAAAGGGTCCCTCACTTGACCCTGCTACCGTGTCATCCCACTTCTGAGGAAACCTAGAATTTGTTTTGCGCTTGTTTTATACAAACTAGCACTAGCAAATGCTAGGGTTGCTCAGTGGAACATCAACTCATGGTAACATCAAGAAACAAGAGTAAGAAGATATTTTCAAGTACAATTGCCTGGCTAAGTCCACTATTTAACACCTATGTAGACTACTAGTATTTGCACTGTGCTTGCTTTCTCACATGCTAGCACTAGCAGATGCTAGGGGTTGACAAGGACGATCACCAATGACAGCACTTATACATGGTAAGCTTACTAAATCATCCTGGTTTCCTCTGAGCTACTAGTATTTGCACTGTGCTTGCTTGTTAAACTGCTAGCACTAGCAAATGCTTGAGGTTCATTGGGGACTTGCAACCTATTCTCATCAAATCCCTCCACGACTTTAAAACTACTTATCACTTGGAACCCACTAGTATTGCTTTTGTGCTTGCGTCCGCAACTGTTAGCACTAGCAAATGCTAGGGGTTTCATGGGACCAACAGCATGACCTGGAAGACGATCGACTTGAAGAAAGGGGTCCCTCACTTGACCCTGCTACCGTGTCATCCCACTTCTGAGGAAACCTAGAATTTGTTTTGCGCTTGTTTTATACAAACTAGCACTAGCAAATGCTAGGGTTGCTCAGTGGAACATCAACTCATGGTAACATCAAGAAACAAGAGTAAGAAGATATTTTCAAGTACAATTGCCTGGCTAAGTCCACTATTTAACACCTATGTAGACTACTAGTATTTGCACTGTGCTTGCTTTCTCACATGCTAGCACTAGCAGATGCTAGGGGTTGACAAGGACGATCACCAATGACAGCACTTATACATGGTAAGCTTACTAAATCATCCTGGTTTCCTCTGAGCTACTAGTATTTGCACTGTGCTTGCTTGTTAAACTGCTAGCACTAGCAAATGCTTGAGGTTCATTGGGGACTTGCAACCTATTCTCATCAAATCCCTCCACGACTTTAAAACTACTTATCACTTGGAACCCACTAGTATTGCTTTTGTGCTTGCGTCCGCAACTGTTAGCACTAGCAAATGCTAGGGGTTTCATGGGACCAACAGCATGACCTGGAAGACGATCGACTTGAAGAAAGGGGTCCCTCACTTGACCCTGCTACCGTGTCATCCCACTTCTGAGGAAACCTAGAATTTGTTTTGCGCTTGTTTTATACAAACTAGCACTAGCAAATGCTAGGGTTGCTCAGTGGAACATCAACTCATGGTAACATCAAGAAACAAGAGTAAGAAGATATTTTCAAGTACAATTGCCTGGCTAAGTCCACTATTTAACACCTATGTAGACTACTAGTATTTGCACTGTGCTTGCTTTCTCACATGCTAGCACTAGCAGATGCTAGGGGTTGACAAGGACGATCACCAATGACAGCACTTATACATGGTAAGCTTACTAAATCATCCTGGTTTCCTCTGAGCTACTAGTATTTGCACTGTGCTTGCTTGTTAAACTGCTAGCACTAGCAAATGCTTGAGGTTCATTGGGGACTTGCAACCTATTCTCATCAAATCCCTCCACGACTTTAAAAACTACTTATCACTTGGAACCCACTAGTATTGCTTTTGTGCTTGCGTCCGCAACTGTTAGCACTAGCAAATGCTAGGGGGTTTCATGGGACCAACAGCATGACCTGGAAGACGATCGACTTGAAGAAAGGGGTCCCTCACTTGACCCTGCTACCGTGTCATCCCACTTCTGAGGAAACCTAGAATTTGTTTTGCGCTTGTTTTATACAAACTAGCACTAGCAAATGCTAGGGTTGCTCAGTGGAACATCAACTCATGGTAACATCAAGAAACAAGAGTAAGAAGATATTTTCAAGTACAATTGCCTGGCTAAGTCCACTATTTAACACCTATGTAGACTACTAGTATTTGCACTGTGCTTGCTTTCTCACATGCTAGCACTAGCAGATGCTAGGGGTTGACAAGGACGATCACCAATGACAGCACTTATACATGGTAAGCTTACTAAATCATCCTGGTTTCCTCTGAGCTACTAGTATTTGCACTGTGCTTGCTTGTTAAACTGCTAGCACTAGCAAATGCTTGAGGTTCATTGGGGACTTGCAACCTATTCTCATCAAATCCCTCCACGACTTTAAAAACTACTTATCACTTGGAACCCACTAGTATTGCTTTTGTGCTTGCGTCCGCAACTGTTAGCACTAGCAAATGCTAGGGGGTTTCATGGGACCAACAGCATGACCTGGAAGACGATCGACTTGAAGAAAGGGGTCCCTCACTTGACCCTGCTACCGTGTCATCCCACTTCTGAGGAAACCTAGAATTTGTTTTGCGCTTGTTTTATACAAACTAGCACTAGCAAATGCTAGGGTTGCTCAGTGGAACATCAACTCATGGTAACATCAAGAAACAAGAGTAAGAAGATATTTTCAAGTACAATTGCCTGGCTAAGTCCACTATTTAACACCTATGTAGACTACTAGTATTTGCACTGTGCTTGCTTTCTCACATGCTAGCACTAGCAGATGCTAGGGGTTGACAAGGACGATCACCAATGACAGCACTTATACATGGTAAGCTTACTAAATCATCCTGGTTTCCTCTGAGCTACTAGTATTTGCACTGTGCTTGCTTGTTAAACTGCTAGCACTAGCAAATGCTTGAGGTTCATTGGGGACTTGCAACCTATTCTCATCAAATCCCTCCACGACTTTAAAAACTACTTATCACTTGGAACCCACTAGTATTGCTTTTGTGCTTGCGTCCGCAACTGTTAGCACTAGCAAATGCTAGGGGGTTTCATGGGACCAACAGCATGACCTGGAAGACGATCGACTTGAAGAAAGGGGTCCCTCACTTGACCCTGCTACCGTGTCATCCCACTTCTGAGGAAACCTAGAATTTGTTTTGCGCTTGTTTTATACAAACTAGCACTAGCAAATGCTAGGGTTGCTCAGTGGAACATCAACTCATGGTAACATCAAGAAACAAGAGTAAGAAGATATTTTCAAGTACAATTGCCTGGCTAAGTCCACTATTTAACACCTATGTAGACTACTAGTATTTGCACTGTGCTTGCTTTCTCACATGCTAGCACTAGCAGATGCTAGGGGTTGACAAGGACGATCACCAATGACAGCACTTATACATGGTAAGCTTACTAAATCATCCTGGTTTCCTCTGAGCTACTAGTATTTGCACTGTGCTTGCTTGTTAAACTGCTAGCACTAGCAAATGCTTGAGGTTCATTGGGGACTTGCAACCTATTCTCATCAAATCCCTCCACGACTTTAAAACTACTTATCACTTGGAACCCACTAGTATTGCTTTTGTGCTTGCGTCCGCAACTGTTAGCACTAGCAAATGCTAGGGGTTTCATGGGACCAACAGCATGACCTGGAAGACGATCGACTTGAAGAAAGGGGTCCCTCACTTGACCCTGCTACCGTGTCATCCCACTTCTGAGGAAACCTAGAATTTGTTTTGCGCTTGTTTTATACAAACTAGCACTAGCAAATGCTAGGGTTGCTCAGTGGAACATCAACTCATGGTAACATCAAGAAACAAGAGTAAGAAGATATTTTCAAGTACAATTGCCTGGCTAAGTCCACTATTTAACACCTATGTAGACTACTAGTATTTGCACTGTGCTTGCTTTCTCACATGCTAGCACTAGCAGATGCTAGGGGTTGACAAGGACGATCACCAATGACAGCACTTATACATGGTAAGCTTACTAAATCATCCTGGTTTCCTCTGAGCTACTAGTATTTGCACTGTGCTTGCTTGTTAAACTGCTAGCACTAGCAAATGCTTGAGGTTCATTGGGGACTTGCAACCTATTCTCATCAAATCCCTCCACGACTTTAAAAACTACTTATCACTTGGAACCCACTAGTATTGCTTTTGTGCTTGCGTCCGCAACTGTTAGCACTAGCAAATGCTAGGGGGTTTCATGGGACCAACAGCATGACCTGGAAGACGATCGACTTGAAGAAAGGGGTCCCTCACTTGACCCTGCTACCGTGTCATCCCACTTCTGAGGAAACCTAGAATTTGTTTTGCGCTTGTTTTATACAAACTAGCACTAGCAAATGCTAGGGTTGCTCAGTGGAACATCAACTCATGGTAACATCAAGAAACAAGAGTAAGAAGATATTTTCAAGTACAATTGCCTGGCTAAGTCCACTATTTAACACCTATGTAGACTACTAGTATTTGCACTGTGCTTGCTTTCTCACATGCTAGCACTAGCAGATGCTAGGGGTTGACAAGGACGATCACCAATGACAGCACTTATACATGGTAAGCTTACTAAATCATCCTGGTTTCCTCTGAGCTACTAGTATTTGCACTGTGCTTGCTTGTTAAACTGCTAGCACTAGCAAATGCTTGAGGTTCATTGGGGACTTGCAACCTATTCTCATCAAATCCCTCCACGACTTTAAAAACTACTTATCACTTGGAACCCACTAGTATTGCTTTTGTGCTTGCGTCCGCAACTGTTAGCACTAGCAAATGCTAGGGGGTTTCATGGGACCAACAGCATGACCTGGAAGACGATCGACTTGAAGAAAGGGGTCCCTCACTTGACCCTGCTACCGTGTCATCCCACTTCTGAGGAAACCTAGAATTTGTTTTGCGCTTGTTTTATACAAACTAGCACTAGCAAATGCTAGGGTTGCTCAGTGGAACATCAACTCATGGTAACATCAAGAAACAAGAGTAAGAAGATATTTTCAAGTACAATTGCCTGGCTAAGTCCACTATTTAACACCTATGTAGACTACTAGTATTTGCACTGTGCTTGCTTTCTCACATGCTAGCACTAGCAGATGCTAGGGGTTGACAAGGACGATCACCAATGACAGCACTTATACATGGTAAGCTTACTAAATCATCCTGGTTTCCTCTGAGCTACTAGTATTTGCACTGTGCTTGCTTGTTAAACTGCTAGCACTAGCAAATGCTTGAGGTTCATTGGGGACTTGCAACCTATTCTCATCAAATCCCTCCACGACTTTAAAACTACTTATCACTTGGAACCCACTAGTATTGCTTTTGTGCTTGCGTCCGCAACTGTTAGCACTAGCAAATGCTAGGGGTTTCATGGGACCAACAGCATGACCTGGAAGACGATCGACTTGAAGAAAGGGGTCCCTCACTTGACCCTGCTACCGTGTCATCCCACTTCTGAGGAAACCTAGAATTTGTTTTGCGCTTGTTTTATACAAACTAGCACTAGCAAATGCTAGGGTTGCTCAGTGGAACATCAACTCATGGTAACATCAAGAAACAAGAGTAAGAAGATATTTTCAAGTACAATTGCCTGGCTAAGTCCACTATTTAACACCTATGTAGACTACTAGTATTTGCACTGTGCTTGCTTTCTCACATGCTAGCACTAGCAGATGCTAGGGGTTGACAAGGACGATCACCAATGACAGCACTTATACATGGTAAGCTTACTAAATCATCCTGGTTTCCTCTGAGCTACTAGTATTTGCACTGTGCTTGCTTGTTAAACTGCTAGCACTAGCAAATGCTTGAGGTTCATTGGGGACTTGCAACCTATTCTCATCAAATCCCTCCACGACTTTTAAAAACTACTTATCACTTGGAACCCACTAGTATTGCTTTTGTGCTTGCGTCCGCAACTGTTAGCACTAGCAAATGCTAGGGGTTTCATGGGACCAACAGCATGACCTGGAAGACGATCGACTTGAAGAAAGGGGTCCCTCACTTGACCCTGCTACCGTGTCATCCCACTTCTGAGGAAACCTAGAATTTGTTTTGCGCTTGTTTTATACAAACTAGCACTAGCAAATGCTAGGGTTGCTCAGTGGAACATCAACTCATGGTAACATCAAGAAACAAGAGTAAGAAGATATTTTCAAGTACAATTGCCTGGCTAAGTCCACTATTTAACACCTATGTAGACTACTAGTATTTGCACTGTGCTTGCTTTCTCACATGCTAGCACTAGCAGATGCTAGGGGTTGACAAGGACGATCACCAATGACAGCACTTATACATGGTAAGCTTACTAAATCATCCTGGTTTCCTCTGAGCTACTAGTATTTGCACTGTGCTTGCTTGTTAAACTGCTAGCACTAGCAAATGCTTGAGGTTCATTGGGGACTTGCAACCTATTCTCATCAAATCCCTCCACGACTTTAAAAACTACTTATCACTTGGAACCCACTAGTATTGCTTTTGTGCTTGCGTCCGCAACTGTTAGCACTAGCAAATGCTAGGGGGTTTCATGGGACCAACAGCATGACCTGGAAGACGATCGACTTGAAGAAAGGGGTCCCTCACTTGACCCTGCTACCGTGTCATCCCACTGAGGAAACCTAGAATTTGTTTTGCGCTTGTTTTATACAAACTAGCACTAGCAAATGCTAGGGTTGCTCAGTGGAACATCAACTCATGGTAACATCAAGAAACAAGAGTAAGAAGATATTTTCAAGTACAATTGCCTGGCTAAGTCCACTATTTAACACCTATGTAGACTACTAGTATTTGCACTGTGCTTGCTTTCTCACATGCTAGCACTAGCAGATGCTAGGGGTTGACAAGGACGATCACCAATGACAGCACTTATACATGGTAAGCTTACTAAATCATCCTGGTTTCCTCTGAGCTACTAGTATTTGCACTGTGCTTGCTTGTTAAACTGCTAGCACTAGCAAATGCTTGAGGTTCATTGGGGACTTGCAACCTATTCTCATCAAATCCCTCCACGACTTTAAAACTACTTATCACTTGGAACCCACTAGTATTGCTTTTGTGCTTGCGTCCGCAACTGTTAGCACTAGCAAATGCTAGGGGTTTCATGGGACCAACAGCATGACCTGGAAGACGATCGACTTGAAGAAAGGGGTCCCTCACTTGACCCTGCTACCGTGTCATCCCACTTCTGAGGAAACCTAGAATTTGTTTTGCGCTTGTTTTATACAAACTAGCACTAGCAAATGCTAGGGTTGCTCAGTGGAACATCAACTCATGGTAACATCAAGAAACAAGAGTAAGAAGATATTTTCAAGTACAATTGCCTGGCTAAGTCCACTATTTAACACCTATGTAGACTACTAGTATTTGCACTGTGCTTGCTTTCTCACATGCTAGCACTAGCAGATGCTAGGGGTTGACAAGGACGATCACCAATGACAGCACTTATACATGGTAAGCTTACTAAATCATCCTGGTTTCCTCTGAGCTACTAGTATTTGCACTGTGCTTGCTTGTTAAACTGCTAGCACTAGCAAATGCTTGAGGTTCATTGGGGACTTGCAACCTATTCTCATCAAATCCCTCCACGACTTTAAAACTACTTATCACTTGGAACCCACTAGTATTGCTTTTGTGCTTGCGTCCGCAACTGTTAGCACTAGCAAATGCTAGGGGTTTCATGGGACCAACAGCATGACCTGGAAGACGATCGACTTGAAGAAAGGGGTCCCTCACTTGACCCTGCTACCGTGTCATCCCACTTCTGAGGAAACCTAGAATTTGTTTTGCGCTTGTTTTATACAAACTAGCACTAGCAAATGCTAGGGTTGCTCAGTGGAACATCAACTCATGGTAACATCAAGAAACAAGAGTAAGAAGATATTTTCAAGTACAATTGCCTGGCTAAGTCCACTATTTAACACCTATGTAGACTACTAGTATTTGCACTGTGCTTGCTTTCTCACATGCTAGCACTAGCAGATGCTAGGGGTTGACAAGGACGATCACCAATGACAGCACTTATACATGGTAAGCTTACTAAATCATCCTGGTTTCCTCTGAGCTACTAGTATTTGCACTGTGCTTGCTTGTTAAACTGCTAGCACTAGCAAATGCTTGAGGTTCATTGGGGACTTGCAACCTATTCTCATCAAATCCCTCCACGACTTTAAAACTACTTATCACTTGGAACCCACTAGTATTGCTTTTGTGCTTGCGTCCGCAACTGTTAGCACTAGCAAATGCTAGGGGTTTCATGGGACCAACAGCATGACCTGGAAGACGATCGACTTGAAGAAAGGGGTCCCTCACTTGACCCTGCTACCGTGTCATCCCACTTCTGAGGAAACCTAGAATTTGTTTTGCGCTTGTTTTATACAAACTAGCACTAGCAAATGCTAGGGTTGCTCAGTGGAACATCAACTCATGGTAACATCAAGAAACAAGAGTAAGAAGATATTTTCAAGTACAATTGCCTGGCTAAGTCCACTATTTAACACCTATGTAGACTACTAGTATTTGCACTGTGCTTGCTTTCTCACATGCTAGCACTAGCAGATGCTAGGGGTTGACAAGGACGATCACCAATGACAGCACTTATACATGGTAAGCTTACTAAATCATCCTGGTTTCCTCTGAGCTACTAGTATTTGCACTGTGCTTGCTTGTTAAACTGCTAGCACTAGCAAATGCTTGAGGTTCATTGGGGACTTGCAACCTATTCTCATCAAATCCCTCCACGACTTTAAAAACTACTTATCACTTGGAACCCACTAGTATTGCTTTTGTGCTTGCGTCCGCAACTGTTAGCACTAGCAAATGCTAGGGGGTTTCATGGGACCAACAGCATGACCTGGAAGACGATCGACTTGAAGAAAGGGGTCCCTCACTTGACCCTGCTACCGTGTCATCCCACTTCTGAGGAAACCTAGAATTTGTTTTGCGCTTGTTTTATACAAACTAGCACTAGCAAATGCTAGGGTTGCTCAGTGGAACATCAACTCATGGTAACATCAAGAAACAAGAGTAAGAAGATATTTTCAAGTACAATTGCCTGGCTAAGTCCACTATTTAACACCTATGTAGACTACTAGTATTTGCACTGTGCTTGCTTTCTCACATGCTAGCACTAGCAGATGCTAGGGGTTGACAAGGACGATCACCAATGACAGCACTTATACATGGTAAGCTTACTAAATCATCCTGGTTTCCTCTGAGCTACTAGTATTTGCACTGTGCTTGCTTGTTAAACTGCTAGCACTAGCAAATGCTTGAGGTTCATTGGGGACTTGCAACCTATTCTCATCAAATCCCTCCACGACTTTAAAACTACTTATCACTTGGAACCCACTAGTATTGCTTTTGTGCTTGCGTCCGCAACTGTTAGCACTAGCAAATGCTAGGGGTTTCATGGGACCAACAGCATGACCTGGAAGACGATCGACTTGAAGAAAGGGGTCCCTCACTTGACCCTGCTACCGTGTCATCCCACTTCTGAGGAAACCTAGAATTTGTTTTGCGCTTGTTTTATACAAACTAGCACTAGCAAATGCTAGGGTTGCTCAGTGGAACATCAACTCATGGTAACATCAAGAAACAAGAGTAAGAAGATATTTTCAAGTACAATTGCCTGGCTAAGTCCACTATTTAACACCTATGTAGACTACTAGTATTTGCACTGTGCTTGCTTTCTCACATGCTAGCACTAGCAGATGCTAGGGGTTGACAAGGACGATCACCAATGACAGCACTTATACATGGTAAGCTTACTAAATCATCCTGGTTTCCTCTGAGCTACTAGTATTTGCACTGTGCTTGCTTGTTAAACTGCTAGCACTAGCAAATGCTTGAGGTTCATTGGGGACTTGCAACCTATTCTCATCAAATCCCTCCACGACTTTAAAACTACTTATCACTTGGAACCCACTAGTATTGCTTTTGTGCTTGCGTCCGCAACTGTTAGCACTAGCAAATGCTAGGGGTTTCATGGGACCAACAGCATGACCTGGAAGACGATCGACTTGAAGAAAGGGGTCCCTCACTTGACCCTGCTACCGTGTCATCCCACTTCTGAGGAAACCTAGAATTTGTTTTGCGCTTGTTTTATACAAACTAGCACTAGCAAATGCTAGGGTTGCTCAGTGGAACATCAACTCATGGTAACATCAAGAAACAAGAGTAAGAAGATATTTTCAAGTACAATTGCCTGGCTAAGTCCACTATTTAACACCTATGTAGACTACTAGTATTTGCACTGTGCTTGCTTTCTCACATGCTAGCACTAGCAGATGCTGAGGGTTGACAAGGACGATCACCAATGACAGCACTTATACATGGTAAGCTTACTAAATCATCCTGGTTTCCTCTGAGCTACTAGTATTTGCACTGTGCTTGCTTGTTAAACTGCTAGCACTAGCAAATGCTTGAGGTTCATTGGGGACTTGCAACCTATTCTCATCAAATCCCTCCACGACTTTAAAACTACTTATCACTTGGAACCCACTAGTATTGCTTTTGTGCTTGCGTCCGCAACTGTTAGCACTAGCAAATGCTAGGGGTTTCATGGGACCAACAGCATGACCTGGAAGACGATCGACTTGAAGAAAGGGTCCCTCACTTGACCCTGCTACCGTGTCATCCCACTTCTGAGGAAACCTAGAATTTGTTTTGCGCTTGTTTTATACAAACTAGCACTAGCAAATGCTAGGGTTGCTCAGTGGAACATCAACTCATGGTAACATCAAGAAACAAGAGTAAGAAGATATTTTCAAGTACAATTGCCTGGCTAAGTCCACTATTTAACACCTATGTAGACTACTAGTATTTGCACTGTGCTTGCTTTCTCACATGCTAGCACTAGCAGATGCTAGGGGTTGACAAGGACGATCACCAATGACAGCACTTATACATGGTAAGCTTACTAAATCATCCTGGTTTCCTCTGAGCTACTAGTATTTGCACTGTGCTTGCTTGTTAAACTGCTAGCACTAGCAAATGCTTGAGGTTCATTGGGGACTTGCAACCTATTCTCATCAAATCCCTCCACGACTTTTAAAACTACTTATCACTTGGAACCCACTAGTATTGCTTTTGTGCTTGCGTCCGCAACTGTTAGCACTAGCAAATGCTAGGGGTTTCATGGGACCAACAGCATGACCTGGAAGACGATCGACTTGAAGAAAGGGGTCCCTCACTTGACCCTGCTACCGTGTCATCCCACTTCTGAGGAAACCTAGAATTTGTTTTGCGCTTGTTTTATACAAACTAGCACTAGCAAATGCTAGGGTTGCTCAGTGGAACATCAACTCATGGTAACATCAAGAAACAAGAGTAAGAAGATATTTTCAAGTACAATTGCCTGGCTAAGTCCACTATTTAACACCTATGTAGACTACTAGTATTTGCACTGTGCTTGCTTTCTCACATGCTAGCACTAGCAGATGCTAGGGGTTGACAAGGACGATCACCAATGACAGCACTTATACATGGTAAGCTTACTAAATCATCCTGGTTTCCTCTGAGCTACTAGTATTTGCACTGTGCTTGCTTGTTAAACTGCTAGCACTAGCAAATGCTTGAGGTTCATTGGGGACTTGCAACCTATTCTCATCAAATCCCTCCACGACTTTAAAACTACTTATCACTTGGAACCCACTAGTATTGCTTTTTGTGCTTGCGTCCGCGCAACTGTTAGCACTAGCAAATGCTAGGGGTTTCATGGGACCAACAGCATGACCTGGAAGACGATCGACTTGAAGAAAGGGGTCCCTCACTTGACCCTGCTACCGTGTCATCCCACTTCTGAGGAAACCTAGAATTTGTTTTGCGCTTGTTTTATACAAACTAGCACTAGCAAATGCTAGGGTTGCTCAGTGGAACATCAACTCATGGTAACATCAAGAAACAAGAGTAAGAAGATATTTTCAAGTACAATTGCCTGGCTAAGTCCACTATTTAACACCTATGTAGACTACTAGTATTTGCACTGTGCTTGCTTTCTCACATGCTAGCACTAGCAGATGCTAGGGGTTGACAAGGACGATCACCAATGACAGCACTTATACATGGTAAGCTTACTAAATCATCCTGGTTTCCTCTGAGCTACTAGTATTTGCACTGTGCTTGCTTGTTAAACTGCTAGCACTAGCAAATGCTTGAGGTTCATTGGGGACTTGCAACCTATTCTCATCAAATCCCTCCACGACTTTAAAAACTACTTATCACTTGGAACCCACTAGTATTGCTTTTGTGCTTGCGTCCGCAACTGTTAGCACTAGCAAATGCTAGGGGGTTTCATGGGACCAACAGCATGACCTGGAAGACGATCGACTTGAAGAAAGGGGTCCCTCACTTGACCCTGCTACCGTGTCATCCCACTTCTGAGGAAACCTAGAATTTGTTTTGCGCTTGTTTTATACAAACTAGCACTAGCAAATGCTAGGGTTGCTCAGTGGAACATCAACTCATGGTAACATCAAGAAACAAGAGTAAGAAGATATTTTCAAGTACAATTGCCTGGCTAAGTCCACTATTTAACACCTATGTAGACTACTAGTATTTGCACTGTGCTTGCTTTCTCACATGCTAGCACTAGCAGATGCTGAGGGTTGACAAGGACGATCACCAATGACAGCACTTATACATGGTAAGCTTACTAAATCATCCTGGTTTCCTCTGAGCTACTAGTATTTGCACTGTGCTTGCTTGTTAAACTGCTAGCACTAGCAAATGCTTGAGGTTCATTGGGGACTTGCAACCTATTCTCATCAAATCCCTCCACGACTTTAAAACTACTTTATCACTTGGAACCCACTAGTATTGCTTTTGTGCTTGCGTCCGCAACTGTTAGCACTAGCAAATGCTAGGGGTTTCATGGGACCAACAGCATGACCTGGAAGACGATCGACTTGAAGAAAGGGTCCCTCACTTGACCCTGCTACCGTGTCATCCCACTTCTGAGGAAACCTAGAATTTGTTTTGCGCTTGTTTTATACAAACTAGCACTAGCAAATGCTAGGGTTGCTCAGTGGAACATCAACTCATGGTAACATCAAGAAACAAGAGTAAGAAGATATTTTCAAGTACAATTGCCTGGCTAAGTCCACTATTTAACACCTATGTAGACTACTAGTATTTGCACTGTGCTTGCTTTCTCACATGCTAGCACTAGCAGATGCTAGGGTTGACAAGGACGATCACCAATGACAGCACTTATACATGGTAAGCTTACTAAATCATCCTGGTTTCCTCTGAGCTACTAGTATTTGCACTGTGCTTGCTTGTTAAACTGCTAGCACTAGCAAATGCTTGAGGTTCATTGGGGACTTGCAACCTATTCTCATCAAATCCCTCCACGACTTTAAAACTACTTATCACTTGG